>NC_136482.1:186796676-186801676 GCF_053919585.1 Euprymna scolopes
TTTATCCCTGACTATAGCAGGAAATCAATTGATTTGATTGAAAAATAATCGATTTCACCGATTTCGATGAGAATAAATATATGGGAAGTGTGGAACGTTCATTGATCATCATTCAATCTTAGGAAACGTTGCATCTCCCTGCTAGTATATATATATATATATATATATATATATATATATATATATATATATATATATATATATATATATATATATATTTCTGTAAAAATATATTTTCTTATTATATATCAATCCTTATATAAGAAGCTCAATGTAATTACAGAACAATATAGAGAATAAATGACAAAAAGTTATATTCCAAAATTCATGATGTTGACCATCTTATAATTTATTCCTTTAATTCAGTTGACTTGTATAAGTCAACTGAATTAAAGGAATAAATTATAAGATGGTCAACATCATGAATTTTGGAATATAACTTTTTGTCATTTATTCTTTCTCTCTCTCTCTCTCTCTCTCTCTCTCTCTCTCTCTCTATATATATATATATATATATATATATATATATATATATATATATATATATATATATATATATATATATAGTGATTTAAAGGTCATGCGGGTTTTTTGAAGCATGAAAAACGATGTTACTTTTTGTATCTAATATTTTTATTGTTATTTTTTATATTTCAAGCGGACCTCCGCCCTTGGTCACAAAAAAAGTATCGAAATGAAAAAGAAAAAGAAAACCAAGAGCGGAGGTCCGCTTGAAATATAAAAAAATGGCAATAAAAATATTAAATACAAAATTAATATCGTTTTTCATGCTTCAAAAAACCCTCATCACCTTTAAATGACTATCCTAGAAGCATACGTGGACTTTTAAGATTTATATATATATATATATATATATATATATATATAATCTTGACACACTATGGATGCCCATGGTAAGGGTTCCTGCACGTGAAATTTTTGTCGCAAGAGTTGCGCCATCCACACCTCTCCTGAGTCGACATTGTTGAATACCAGTAGCAAGTGGAGGTTCAGAACGACTGGAAACAATGCTTATATATATATATATATATATATATATATATATATATATATATATATATATATATATATATATATGTATATATATATATACTTTCATTTTACTTCAAGGGGACCCTTCCTTGGGTAAACACTTTATATCTATATATCAGATACATAGATATTCGAATCTTCCATTAAAGTTGGGTTAGTAAAGAAATTGAGAACATAATTTTCCTTTCCCCAATTGACCATTTAAATATGTTATAGTATATCTTTCTTGTGGTTGCTTGTCTTACTTGAGTCCAGGACAAGTATTCATCTAGTCTGGTGGAGTGTCCAGTTTCGTACTGTTATTACTTAAGGTAACATCACTTATAGGCAGTACACTATTCCTCATAAAATGTAGGCTGGCCATACGAAGGTCTTATTTGAAAATATGCATTCAACCATCTTGGAAAGGTATAAACCCTCGACCCCTTCAACTATGGAGAAAATAGAAATTCGTCTTCAACGAATCGTTTAAACTAGGTATTATATTTTGAAGTGAAGTCAAGAGTGCTGAAGCCTTTGAAAGGTATTAGAGGTGAACTCGCAAGAATGCTAGTAATCAGTCAGATATTTTAATCTTGGAAAAGTCAAATAAGGAGTCGAAGTCGGATATTTTAGAAGCTTAAGATTTTAAGTCAGAAGTTATAGAATCCTGAGATCTGATGTTACAAGTATTAGAATTCTAAAATCTGGTGTCAGAAGTTATTCAATCCTAGAATTCGAAGTCAGAAGTTTCAGAATCTTAGTAAGCAAAATCATACTTTGCCTTCCAAGTTCACAATCTTGGTTTTGGCATAAAAAATAAGAACTGATAGGCTGCAAAACAATAATAATTATTCAACGATTGAATTTGGAGCATCGCGTTTTTAAGATGCAATTGAAAAACACATCAAATGACAGACTTGTTATATTGAATATTTGCGTGATAGAATGGTCTCTTTCAACAAATAACAATCTGTTCAAATAATTGAAGCCTTTTTTATGAAAATAGTTTTTCTTTTGTTTTTTTTCTACAGATCCTTCAGCACGTTTATATTCTGGACTCATATATATATATATGTATATATATGTGTGTGTGTGTGTGTTTTCCATAAATATATACAGCGAAAAGAGAGAAAGAGAGAAACGTGCACTCAAACGTGAATCACTCAAATTACAAACATAAGAATTGCATGCTTATAAATCAATGAAAATAATTGATAAACCTTTTTTTTATTTTTCGTTCCACTTTCATTGTTTTGTTTCCAAGGAAAAACAATCTCGTATCTCAGCAGTAGAGAGAAAACAAAAAAAAAAAAACATATATATATATATATATATATATATATATGAAAGACAATTTAATGCATAACAAAGTGAATCTCTACATGCAAATATGTCTACCCGATTCTTCAACTTCATCCTCCTTGCCATACAAGAAAAAAGGAGGGGGATATTAAAATCAATTTGCTTACGTCTTGTTCTTCAGAAATAAAAAAAGAATAAAAAATAAAAAGTAAAAGTCAAAACCAGAAAAAAATCTTTTCAGAATCTTCACTCTTAATGGAATCACTTTGATTCCAGTCTGAAAGCTTCGGGATGAAACAGAATTATTTTTCCTTTATATTTTCTCCCCGAAGACAATTTCTCAAATATAATAACTCAACTTCTTCCCCAGTTAAAATAGAAATACATTTTTATAAGCACGATGTAGACATTTTCCTTCGAAGATTACATTATTTTGAGGTTGGATTTGGTCCTACAGAGAAAATGGAATAAATGGTTGTGGTACATTTTCTCGGGTGAAAAATATAGAAAAAAGTATAGACTGGTTTTACTATCTGCTTGTGTTTAGTTGATTAATGACAACCACAAATGCTTAAATATGGGACATAGTGTAAAATATGGGACACACATGTGAAAATACGTAAAAATGTTTTCGTATTCAAGTTATAACTACTAGCTTTACATTAACTTTGCCTGGTTCTCTCTCTCTCTCTGTCTCTCTCTCTCTCTCTCTCTCTCTCTCTCTCTCTCTCTCTCTCTCTCTCTGGCTTTCTTCTCAATACTGGCTAGTTGCTAGTCAGTAAAAAGAAAACGTGTTCCTGTTAGAGGTTATTTTGTAGATAAAATGCTTACAGTAAAATAATGTTATGAAAAAGACAATCTTGTTATTTTTGGTAATGCAACAATGATCATAATTGCAACGAGAAGAATAGCAAAATTGACATTTTAATAACTTTATTTTACTGCAAACATTTTGTCTTCAAACAACCTTTAACGGGAACACTTTGTTTTACTGACTACCAACTAGCCAGTGTTGGAGAGAGAGAGAGAGAGAGAGAGAGAGAGGGGGAAGCTCAACAAACCTAATGCAAAGTTAGCAGTTTTAGTTTAAATATGTAAAGTAGGTCCCATAGTTGGACATTTGCTGTTATAGATGCTTATATCGTTTAGAACAGGTATAAATCAAGGTCTTTCACTTCCGATGCAATCCTCTATCTGTGTAAGAGCCAGGTACATCTTAAAATGGAATACTGTTGCTACATCTGGGCACGTGTTGCTTGGCGCACTTTATTCTGCCTTGATAGCGTTCAAAACCGGTTTCGAAACCTAGTAGATGATGCCCTTTTCTCTTCCCTGCAATCTCTTTCCCACAGAAGAGATGTTACGAGCCTGTCTCTGCTCTATCGCTATTTTCATGGTAAGTGCTCGACTGAACTCCAATCTATGTTCCTCCTTGCCAAACTTTCATAAAAACAAGCGACTAGCTACAATCACTATATATAATTTTTCCCACTCTCTATCTTTGCCTGAATCTAAACACAGATTCCATGAACAAAGCTTCTTTCCCCGAACTGCCCGCCTATGGAACATTGTTTTACTGGCCTGCTTTCCGGCCGATTACAACATACTAGGCTTCAAGTCGAATATAAACAAATTCTTGTTGAACCATCCCTTAAATAATTCAAATTTTACCTAATTTACACCATTAACGATGACTACACTACTACCTTACATTCATTAACCCTTATCCTCGGGTGGCCTTCAAGCCTTGATAAATAGTGATTTGCAAGCAAAAAAAAAATAATTCTTTTGAACATATCATTCGTAATAAATTGCTGGTACACTATATGCAAACCATTCATTTTATGCAGCCAATCATTATAGCATACATCTATGCAGATAAGGCAGGGGAAGCTAGAATGGTAGCCCTTGATATATCCAAAGCCTTTGCCAAGAGCTGGCATGAAGGGCTCTTAATGGAAATTAAATCCTATAGTATTACTGGATGAATGCTAAATATAATTAGATTCTTCTTAGTCAAGAGAAAAAAATCCAAATTTTCTTTAATGGACCTACATCCAACCAGCATGATATAAATGCAAATGGCCCTCAGGGGGGGATCCTTGGACTTTTATTATTCCTGATATTCCTAATTTACCTCTCTGATTAAATTGTAATTGAGATGGGTATAGTTGCTGGTGACATTACGCTCTATAATAGGCAAAAGAAAAAAAACGGATGTACACATAAATAAGATTGCTTAGAAAACAACTTCTGACCGATATCTGCTCAGATATTTGTGGGTCAAATTATGCATTCCGTTATACAATGGTGAAAATACAAATTCTTAACATTTGACTCCATTTGCGTGTGCAACCCATCAAATATTTTTCTTTCCGGGATTGTCGGACAATATTTAACAGATGGAATATTTAGGGGGGAAGTAGGAATATATCCCTACCATCCAATCCTTTTAAAATCCCAGCCTATTAATAGATCAAAACCTTTAGCTAAATTACTCCCCCAAAATACGATTCTATTTTTTAGATCATTTCGTGGCAGAAAGAAAAAATAATTAATTTAGAATTTCGAGTAGGAAAACAGTTTTTAACAAAAATTTAACGTAAAATGATAATTGTTTTCAGTCTATTCTAACTTTTAATCTTGTGTAATCACCCAAAAAA
>NC_136482.1:186806676-186839176 GCF_053919585.1 Euprymna scolopes
CATCATATTTTGCTTTGGTTTTGATACCTCCAAATTCGAAGCTATCTCTTTACAACCCTTCCTTTTCATAACCTATCATACTTTAATAAATCAGAGTCCATTTTCTGTAGGCTGTTTTTGAACCCAGTCAACGACGGGAATTTTGCTAGTTATATATATATGTATATATATTATATTTATGTGTATGTATATTATATGTGTATGTATATTATATATATATGCATGCATATTATGTATGTATATGTATGTATATTATATTTATGATATGTATATTATATGTGTATGTATATTATATATGCATTTATATTATATATGCATGTATGCATATTATATATATTATATGTATATGTATATTATATTTATATGTATGCATGCATATATATATGTATATTATATAGTTTAGTTTAGTGCGTTAGAAAAAAAGAGTGAATTCTGTAAGAGGAGACTTATCGGGACAATATAAAGCTCCACAAGTGTCATTGGAGCTTATATACCAGAACAATAGGAATGGTAAATGAATTCACAAAACTACATAAGCTCCAATGATACTTGTTGAGCTTTGTACTGTCCAAATAAGTCTCCTCTTATAGACTTGAGATCACTTTTTTCTTCTAATGCACTAAGCTATAATAAGCTCCCTCCTGTTAGAGCTTTGCTTGACTTATTCAAATATGTTTAATAAGGAATCATATTTCGTTCCTAATGAATCCCACGCTAGACGCCACATCCACACTATGTTACCTAGCATCTTCTCTACTCTTCTGATGAGAAGCATTAGGCTTCGAAATGTCTTAGCATAAAGATTCCCTTATATCCCCCAACTAATTGTTTGTATTCCCTTATTGAATAAATGAACCAGTCTATATTTACCAACATATAGTTTTTGTGAATTAATTTACCATTCCTATTGTTCTCCTATGTATATTATCTATATATGTATTTATATTATATATATATTTATGTATATTATATATATATATATATATATATGTACATTGTATATATGTAATGTACATTATATATAGGTAATTCATTTTATACATATGAATGTATCTATATATCTATAAAAGTGAACGTGTCTGTCTGTCTGTCTGTGTGTCTGTGTACATTTCCCTACGCAATAACTCTGTCAATTTTTAGTCTATAGACTCGAAATTTGAAATACCGGGTACTGAGATTTGGGAAAATCGATGTAACGGGTGTCTGCCAGAAATTTGGTTGTTAAGGGGCCAAATTTCAACGATTTGACCTTTAAGAACTCTACCAAACTCCTCCGACAATTTTGGGTCTAGACACTTGAAATTTTAGATATAGGTTCCTTGAACCTGGATCTAACTTAATAAAGTGATTTGAGCCCGAAACTATAAATTTTAAGGGGTCATAATAGGGGTCAAAGTTTTAAAAAATTAACCATTTTTTTTGTTTTTTTGCTTTTTTTTTGCACAGCATACACCTCAAAAAACCCGAGCAACGCCGGGCACCCCTGCTAGTATTATATATATATATGTTAATTATACATATATATATACGTGTATGTATATATATATATATATATATATATATATATATATTATATATATGTAGGTATGTATATATATATATATTATATACATTTAGCTATGTATATATGTATATTATATACATGTAGGTATGTATATATGTATATTATATATATATATATGCATGTATATATATATATTATATTTATATTATATATATATATATATACATATATATATATATATATATATATATATATAGTAATTTATAAAATATATATGGGGATTAAACTACACTGAATATTCCGCGTTTCATCCATTCTAGGATTCTTACGCGGAATATTCAGTGTAGCTTAATCGCCATATATATTTTATAAATTACTAACTAGCTCCATTTACGTATTGAGCACTATTGAAGTAAATACTTAAAGTTTACGCATAAATATATACTTTTTATATTAATTTTATGTGAGTAAATGAAGTAGTTATATATATATTATACATATATGCACATTATAGCTTAGAGACTTAGGAGAATAGAGTAAATTCAATTCTATAAAAAGAGACTTACCGGAATAACATAAAACTCAACAAATTTCATTGGAACTGATATAGGAAACGTTGCATCCTCATTAGGTTACCTAGCATCTTCTCTACTTTTCTGATGAGAATCATTAGGCTTCGAAATACCTTGGTATAAAGAGCCCCCTTTTTCCCCAATTAAATGTTTGTATACCTTTATTAAATAAATGAGCCATTCTATATTCACCAATATATAGTTTTTGTCTCTTCATTTTACACTCTCATCGTTTTCTCTCTCTCTATATATATATATATATTATCGTCATCGTTGGCAGAACTCGGATATGAGTATATATTTTGCTCATTAGGATTGAGCCAGCCGCAGCGATAAAGTGTTTTAGGTCATCCACGAGGCGCAACTTCATATCGTACACACTTCATATGTCACTATTTACTGCTGCAAATATGTGCTTCACATGCAGGTTCAGGATGGCATTTTGCCCGCCTTGTCACCTACCTGCCAGGCGAGTTTATTTGGATGGGGGGGGGGCATCTTCCTCAGTAAATTAAATGCGTCCCCAGGTACCAATCTAAAAATTTCTACAGTTTGGTGTGGTATATATACAGCTCCTAGCCTTCCAAAATATTATTCCATCTGCTGGTTAGGTTCATCGTTGCTTAACTTAAGTGATCTGGCGAGGACCAGTGTGGTAACGTTTTTCCCATATATATATATATATATATATATATATATATATATATATATATATATATATATGATGACTTTTTGGTCATGCTTGAAATGAAGAGTATAGATGAAGGTATTATAGTTGTTCATACCTATTTCAAGGCAATGTTTATTTTATGCGTAGTGTTTTCCCCTTTTTTATAACGGTGTCGTTAAATATCTATGGACTCAACACATTGTAGACTCTGTCGCAAAGAAACAGAAAAAAAGGGAAAACTCATCTCAGTTTCTTTTTCTAACAAATACCTTCATATATGGTATTTCCAACAACGCAGTTGTTCTAAATCTTTAAACAGTTCATTTTTCTATCACCGGCCGTGTGTGATATTTTGTCCCTGCTGTAACGTCACGCACGTGACTCGAAAATGTGCTTCTCTAGTCATGTCTTGAAGACTGCTTCTCCGAACACCTATGCACTTTTATCTCTGCTGTGACGTCACTTCGTCATTTGCACATCTTTATGCAGATGCATTTGCTATTAGCGTCAGCAACCCTATCACATATGTAATACAATAAAGCACAATTGTCAAACATCGGATAATCTTCAGAAGAGAATTTTCGTGAGTATCCACGAAAATAAATCAACAACTATGCTCAAAAGAATTCAATTTACAATGTGCGTTCATATATATATATATACACATATATATATATGTGTGTGTATGTGTGTGTGTGTGTGTGTGTGTGTGTATAATGTGGCAGGGTTGGGTTGTTTTTTGTTTTATGGCATATCAACCCTTTTCAGGTTATTTAATGCCGAATCCAGTGATTTTGAAGAAAAATTTAATAGAATCTCTATATTTGTTTTTCAAGCCATTTTCTGTTTAACCCATAGTTGTGACCCTAACAGGTACTACCACTCCGGGTCAGAGTGTACCTGGAAGCAATGGCAATTGAAGGGTGGCTCCACACTCCCCAAAGCCCGCAAGCTGGGACCTCATCATCGGATATAGTTTAAGATCATATCCAGGGCCATAATTTGGCAGCAAATCCTTATCTAAACATATCTGGTTGAATACGACTGAATTTTCATTTTTTCCGATATTTTGGGTAATTCGCTCTATTCGCCAGGCAATCTGTTTTTTTTTTTTTTGTTTCAACTGGCAAGTTACATATAATGGCACTAAGTGATAGGTTTTTAGCCATTGGTTCAAGTGCTTTTGATCAGTGATCTCGATCGTCATTAGCAGTGGTTATTGTTGTAGTTTTTGTTAAGGCTTAGGTAAGGGTATGCATAGTAATTTTTTTATAGTTTATTCTATTGACTTATTTTATTGCTATTATTATTGTATTTTTATTGTCTAAGTTGTTTGTTGGGGAGGATGGGTAATTATAGGATGGGCTAGAGTTGATTTTTTTAATTTATTTTATTTATTTTTTCAATTTAATTTGATTTAATTTCTTTTAATTGATGAATAGGTACATACAGTACATAGCCTTCCCAGATAGGTATCCCATCTGCTGCTGGCCAGGCTCATTGTTGCTTAACTTCAGTGGCCTGACGAGGATCATTGTGTCAACGTGATAGTAGCGATACTGAATGCGATTCAGTTAATATTGGACTATATACGTGTGTGTGTGTGTGTGTGTGTGTGTGTGTGTGTGTGTGTGTGTGTGTGTGTGTTCAGTTGTCATGGTTGAAAAAGGCTTTCCGGTCGATTGATGTGGGATTTACAATCCTGTGATAACTAAGAGCAAGCATCCCCAGCTGATCCATTTATTGCTCTGCGTGTGGGTCATTCTGTCACTCTCTTGCAGGCATGAAAACCCATTTTACACACCACAGGAGGACTCATCCATAGTACAAACATGGCTGACCTCAATTTCAATTTGATATTCTCCGAACATTTTTATATATAAGACATATTAATAATATACACTAGACTAGCTTGACACCTGGCATTGTCCGATAACATGATATTTTAATTTATGCAGATTGCATATGTATTATTATTGTACGGCATAATCACGTTGACACAAATTTCAAATGTTTAGACACAAAATTGCCTGAATAGTTTGCAAAGGTCAAATCTTTTGAACTTTGACCCATTGGCAGCCAAATTGTCGGCCAAAAACCGATTAAAAAGCTTGCCCTTTGTCTGAATACACTTTATGTAAAATTTAAAATGTTTAGACCCAAATTTGTCTGAGTAATTTGATAGAGACCGCAGAAGTCAAATTTGATTTAACTTTGACCCCAATTTTGACCCCTTAATATTTATTGTTTTGGGCTCAAATCAAATTAAAAAGTTTGGTCTATGTCCAAGTAACCTACATCTAAAATTTCAATTATTTAGACCCAAAATTGGCGGAGGAGTTTGGTAGAGTTTTCAAAGGTCAAATCGTTGAACTTTGACTTCTTGACAGCCAAAATTCTGGCCGAAAACCGATTAAAAAGATCTTTTCAAATCTCAATACCCCTTATGAGTCAATAGACTGAAAATTGACAGAGTAGTTTGGTAGGGAAATGTACACACACAGACAATTTCACTCATATATATATATATATATATATATATATATATATATCAAGAGCAGAAAACCAACGGAAGAAACGAAAGAAAAAACGCCAGGCCCGGAAATCATTTTATACGAATCTATATGGATTCGCTAAGAAACTTTTTGTTGAATCAAAAAGTGGCCAACTCGATGTATCACAGAAGGAAATCGAAGACCATTTATATAAAACATATACAGATAAGTCGAATAATATTCCAATTTCTTTCATGGAAAACCTACCAATACTAAAGAACCCAATATTTAACTTTGACATCCAGCATATTAAATTTGGGGAAGTCCTTGATTTCGTACGTAAGGCTCGGGCTGGTAGTGCCCCAGGAGTTAATGGAATTTCGTATAAATTATATAAAAATTGTCCTCGTGTCCTCAGAAAGTTGACTGGCCTCCTTCAGAGGACTTGGAAGCAGGGTACTGTGCCACAAGAGTGGTGCCTTGCTAATGGTATTTGGATACCAAAGGAGATGAATTCAAAAGGTATTCCGAATTTCCGTCCGATATCACTTAAATATTGAAGGAAAAATATTTTTCGGTGTTATTGCTCAACGAATGACATCCTTTATAATGAGTAATAAATATATAAATACATCAGTACAAAACGCATATGGGTCGGTTCCCCACGAATTAATTGATATGGCATTAAACTATTTCCACCTTCCGGAAAAGATTAGGGACATTATAATGAAATATTTTCGTTTGGCTTTCATGAGGTTTACAATGAAAAAATACACTACAAAATGGCAGTCACTTGAAATTGGCATTATGATGGGGTGCGTCATCTCCCCACTATTGTTTGTGTTAGCAATGGAAATTATATTAAGAAGTGCCGCTAACACTACAACGGGGGTTACGACTAATAAACAAATAATTCTTCCTCCATCAAGAGCGTTCATGGACGATATTACCATCATTGTCCCTTCCAAAACAGCTGCTAAGTGTTTGCTTGACCGGTATTTTGATCTTCTTACAACGGTGAAAATGAGGATTAAACCAAAGAAAAGTCGAAGTTTGTCAATCATTAAAGGTTCTGTAAGGCACATTCACTTTAATGTCGGGGAGGATATTGTGCCGACAGTTAAAGAAATTCCTGTGAAGAGTCTAGGACGCCTTTACGAAATTCCACTAACAGACAGACATCGGGGTATGGAATTGCAAAACATGGCCCTGAAGGGACTTGAGGCAATAAATAAAACTTTTTTGCCGGGAAAGATGAAAGCTTGGTGCTATCAATATGGATTAGTACCCTGTCTTTCGTGGCCCATGCAAATTTATGAAATGGCACTATCTCGTATTGAATGAATAGAACAACACGCAAATAAATATCTACGTAAATGGCTTGGAGTCCCCCCCCCCTGTTTTTTCTAAAATAGGGTTATACACGAATTCTGGCAGCCTGCAACTTCCTTTGTCCTCATTAGTAGAAGAATTCAAAGTTGAAAAGGTGTGTCTTCAAATAATGATGAATGACTCAAATGATGAATTTGTCCGGGAAACACATCCAACTGTAAAAGCTGGCACCAAGTGGTCAGTTACAAAAACAATCGAAGAAGCAGAATCCAGTCTTCGAACTAAGGAAATAATGGGTCTTGTTCAGGTTGACAGGGCTGGTTTAGGATCCACAAATTATGAGCCATTTTCCAAAATGGGCATTAAAGATAAGAGAAAAATGGTGACCGAGGAAATAAAAATGTTTGAGGAGGAAAAAAGAAAAGCTACTGCTGTTACTCAAGCCAAGCAATGTGCGTGGACAACATGGAGTGATATTGAGCCAGTTAAATTATCATGGGACACCTTAATCGAAATGGAACCACTGGCGATATCATACCTTTTGAGGTCTACATATGACCTACTGCCATGCGCATCGAATCTCAAACAATGGGGATATATAGATTCTGATCTATGTACTATATGTCAAAAAAAGCGCGGTACCTTGCGTCACGTCTTGTCAAAATCCCTCCCAATGTTTACATGGCGACACAACCAGGTTCTAGAAATGCTGGTTGAGATAATATCATCCCAGTGTATATTAGCTAACAAACAGCCTGTAACAACTAGTGAACCCAGGGTTCAATTTTTCCAGGAAGGCAAATGTCCATCAAAGAGGAAAAATAAATTGAATCCCAATATGAAGTTATTGAATGGGTCAAAGGATTGGAAAGTTTCAGCAGATCTGAAGACATCTTTGAAATTTCCAGTGCATATCATCCAAACGGAAAAGCGGCCTGATATTTTGCTCTGGTCTGACTCTAAAAAGAGTATATTTTTAATCGAGCTAACTGTCCCATGGGAAGAAAATTTCTCAGAGGCTCATGAACGAAAGAAAGATCGGTACGAATGCGTGTGTGCCGAGGGTATAGAAAAGGGATGGATGTGCAATGTGATGCCTATCGAGGTTGGATGTCGAAGATTCTTAGGACACTCCACCATTTCGCTTCTTTCGAAAATAGGCGTCACTGGAAGGGATTTTAAAAAACAAAAATGTCGCCTGCAAACAATTGTTAGACAGGCGTCATGCTGGATCTGGCGCAATTCGAAGACATTTGCAAAGAGAGCATAATATTGTCCACTTCTTCCGTTCTCGGGCTGCTCTTGAAAAAAAGAGGAAAAAAAAGGGGAGAGGAAAAGGAAAAAGAAGGAAAAGGGGAGAAAAAAGGAAAGAAAAAGAAAGAAAGGGGGGAATTAAAATTAAAAAGTTAAAAATGAAAAAGGTTAAAAACAGCGTTTTTTCTCGGCTTGAATATGCCAGGTAAATTTTTTTTTTTATCCTATTTATTGCTTTGCCCAGTAGCAATACCTGCTGGTGGCGCCAGGGGTGGCAGTCCCTCTTTAGCCACTGAAACTGTGTCATCACCTCTGTTAGCGGCTGATGAGGGCAAAGTAAAAGCACATGTGGTCACATGTTGTATGTAGAATTAGAAATTATATATATATTCTGTAATGTGATTGATAATTTAAAATTCAAATTAGAATTAAATTAAAAATCCGTTTCACAAGCAGGAACAACAACAAAATCAAAATCAATATATATATATATATATATATATATATATATATATATATGCATGTTTCATGAAGAGCAGGGACAATTTCTGTTTGTTTCTCTTGTAATTCATTATTTCTTTTTGATGGACTAGTGTTCAAGCATTCTGTTCGAGTGTAAAAAGAAATTTTCCGTCGAACGTTTTTGACTTCCATAAGTCGTCGTCAGGCGAGTGGTGAATTAAAAGTACTTAATATTGAGCCTGATTGATGGTTGTATTTCTTCATACTAATTAGTAGCACTTCAATGATTGGGAGACGCAGATCACAGCGTGAGACAGGTGAAATGGCAGTGTTTTTAATTCGTATGTTCCTAAATCTAGTTTTGGGAGTGTCATGTTTTGTAAGGTGTTGGTAAATGGAGCTATTCGGGGAAGCTAGGTGGCATGTTAATCGGTGAGAGATACTGGTTCTAATCGTGCCGATGTTCATGTATGAATTTTTGGTGATACATTCTCCTACAGGGCATTTGAGTAAACTGTCGTCGGCTATAGAGTTATTGTTTAATAGTGATTGATTTGTTTTTAATTTGTTGTAATAAATAATGAATCTAATTTTAGAGTTTTTTTTTCAGTGGTTGAAATGTGTGTGTATTTCTTATTATTTCGTCTATTTCATAATTTGCAAGCATCTGGTTACAATAAAGTATGTCCATATTATTATCGTTATTATTTTATCATTATTATTATTATTATTATCATCATCATCATCATTAGTATTTTTTTTTTTTTTTTTTTTTTTTTTTTTTTTTACAAAGGCATCACCACATTATCAAGGCCCAGAGGCCACTCAAGGATAAGGGTTAAAGAGTGTACAGTAGAAATTGGTCAATATAGTAATCATTAGTAATGAAAATTTGGTAAATTTAATAACTTATATGGAACGGCTCATCAAGAACTTATTTACTTTAGACTTGAACACAACCATATTGTAGTCAGCCGGAAAGCAGGAAAACGGAAGACAATTCCACAGGCGTGCAGTTCTAAGAAAGAAGCTTTGTTCATGGAATCTACGTTTAGGTTTAGCCACAGATAAAGAGTGGGGGAAATTATTGATAGTGTTTACAGCTAGACGAGTGTTTCTTGTGAAAGTTTGGCGAGGGGGGACCAAAGATTGAAGCTCAGTTGAACACTTTCCATGAAAATAACGATACATCAGAGACAAACTCGCAACATCTCTTCTGTGAGATAGAGGTTGCAAGGAGGAGAAAAGGACATCTCCTACGAGGCTACGAAGTCTATTTTGAACTCTATCAAGGCAGGACAAGTCCTTTCTAGCAGCTCCTGCCCAGATGTGGCAACAGTATTCCATCCTTGGACGTACCTGGCTCTTATATAGGTAGAGAATACCATCAGCAGTGAGATATCTACTGGATCGATAGAAAGATCCCACCATTTTTCCAGCGGCCTTGGCAACAGATTTGATATACGTGTTCCATTTAAGATCAGGAGTAATGGTCAAGCCCAGAAGCTTGTCAAAACTTGAGGCCTCCTGAAGACGAGAGCCATTCATTTCAATTGATGACAAATGTGGATTAGAATGTTGATGATGTAAAGAGAGAAGCTTGGTTTTAGATGCATTAAAAGTAACCAGCCACTCCTTTCCCCATTGTACTACGTGCTCAAGATCAGAGGAGAGAGAATTGGAGAGAACTTGCTCGTTTACTGTCTTAGATGTGGTACCATAAATGGTAGTGTCGTCAGCATAAATGTCTACAAATGATGTAAGGATATGATTTGGAAGATCATTAATGTAGATCAGGAAAAGAGTTGGGCCCAGGATGGATCCCTGAGGGACACCGGCATTAATACTGTGAGCTTCTGATTTTTGCCCCTCAACTACTACTCTTATGAACCTATCAGAAAGAAATGATTTAATAATTGAGAAGACTTTTCCAGCTATACCATAGCTAGCGATCTTATGAAGTAAACCTTTATGCCATACCCTATCAAAGGCTTTAGATATGTCAAGAGCAATTGCTCTAGAAAGATTGCCACTGTCGAGAGATTTGCTAATCCTATGCGATATAACTGTAATGACATCTGCTGTAGATCTAGCAGAACGGAAACCATATTGAGTGTCACTAAGAAGGTTATTTTTGTTGAGATGTTTGATTACTTCTGTATTTAACACAGATTCTAGCAACTTACTCATGACGCACAGGAGACTTATTGGCCTGTACTGAGAGGGGGATGAGCGATCACCTGAATTCTTAAATACAGGGCATACTGATGAGGTTTTCCAGGGAGATGGGAAACTATTCTCCTTAAGACAACGTTTAAACAGTTTTGTAAGTATGGGCGCTAATTCAGGTTGAAGTTTTTTGAGTACTATAATTGGAATACCATCAGGGCCAGTTGCTTTACTCGAATCAAGGTTTTTGATTAGCTTCGCAACATCACGTACAGATATACGTATATCACATAGCGTGTTTTCTGATACAGGAGGAAATATTGGGGGTTGGCGGTCTTGGTCGCAAAGGGTAGAATTTGCTGCAAAGTTCTTGACAAAGAGTTTGGCTTTGTCTGATGCTGACGAGATTACCTCAGGTCCATTGATAATAGTTGGGATGGAGCACACGCTTCTGTTCAGGATTCTGTTTGCTATTTGCCAAAACTGGTGGGAACCAAGCCGCTGCTCAGCTACTTTGGACTTAACAGATTGAGCATACAACTCTCTTGCGTTCCTTATTACTTTCTTACAATGGTTGCTGGCAGTCCTGAAAACGGCTTTAGTTTCCATACATCTATTACGTTTGAAGCAGTGGAAAAAGTGATTTCTGTGCGCAATAGCAGCAGCACATTCTGGAGAGAACCATGGCTGGCTGTTAGGTTTTTTCTGAAACTTTTTAGAGGGTATGAAATGGTCAATACCTACAATTAACCATTCAGTTAGGTCTAATACTATAGAGGACACATCCTTTTTAAACATGGAATGCAGAGGTAGATCAGATATAAATGTACGGAAGCTATCCCAGTCAGCCTTAGTGTATCGATATACTGTACGATGAAGAGGTACATCTGGGGACTTATTACATTTCATTTTTATCTTAATTGATACAACAGAGTGGTCGGAAGATCCAAGAGGCGACAGAACAGAAACTGAACATAGTTCAGGGCAAGTTGTGAGAAAAAGGTCTAGTAGGCTCGCATACTGGCCATCATTATCGGGCACACGGGTAGGTTCCTGAACAATCTGAGTGAGGTCATAGGCAATGGAGAAATCATGACAGAACCTCCCCTCATCATCGGTCTTGTTTGAGTGGGTCAACCATTCAACGTTGTGAACATTGAAGTCTCCACATACGTGAATGTTAGCTGAAGGATAAGTAGAAAGGACTTGGTCAATTTTCTCAGATATGCTTTGAAAGATAGTAACTCCACTGTTGTGGGGGCGATAGAGAGTAAATATAAATGCAGTAGTGTGAGCTAAAGCAACCCGGAAGCACATATAGGGTAAGTTAGGATCTTCCCTGGAGATGTCCCTCCCACATGGAAAGCTATCTTTAATATAGGCACATATTCCATGCCCATGGCGATCTTGGGGGTCAGATTTAGAAGTTAAGTTAGAGTATCCTGAAATTGCAAACTCATCTAGGGAAATAGCCTGTCCAATGCCAGTTTCACTTAAAAATAAAAGGTCTGGTTTAGTCTCCTGTAATTGGGTTTCAACCTCTGGAAGGTTAGAACGAAGACCCCTGATGTTGGAGAAGGAGACATGGTAGTAGGGGTCTACGTTGGAAGTTGGGGAACCGGGTTTAATTAGAGTTTTTTTTTCAGTGGTTGAAATGTGTGTGTATTTCTTATTATTTCGTCTATTTCATAATTTGCAAGCATCTGGTTACAATAAAGTATGTCCATATTATTATCGTTATTATTTTATCATTATTATTATTATTATTATCATCATCATCATCATTAGTATTTTTACTGATGGCGGTTAAAGTATGTTTAATCTGCTGGTCAACTATATAATTTGGGAAGTTGTTACTAATCAGGGTTTTTTATGTTAGACTAATATGCCACCTATCTTCCCTGAATCGTTCCATCTACCAACATCTTACAGCACGGGAAACCCCAAAACTGAATTTAGGAATATACTAATTAAAAACACCGTCATTTTACCCATCTCACACTGTGACCTGTGCCTCCCAATCATTGAAGCCCTACTAATCCGTATGAAAAACCAAACCATTAATCAGGCTCAGTATGAAGGGGAAGGCACGCTTAAGTGCTTTCAATGATTTGAAACGATTTTAATCGTTTTTTTTTTTCAATACATTTCCCAACGCAATTTCTAATTCATCTCTCACCTGGGAACGAACTACAATGGAACTACTTATGGAACGAACTACAATGGAACTACTTATGGAACGAACTACAATGGAACTACTTATGGAAATCAAAAACGTTCGCAACTACAGCAAATTTCGTTTTACACGTAAACAGAAAGTTTGAACATTATCCCGCCAAATAGAAAAAAATGGATTGCAAGAGAAACAAACAGAAATTGTCTCTGCTCTTCAATGAAACAGGCATTAGAGAAAAAATGCTGCCAATATATACTATTATTTTTAAATGTTTTTTTTTACATCAGTCAGAGTGATCTAATCATTATATGATGTATGGAAATGAAACTTTGTCACTAATGGTTGAGGACATGCGTAGCATGAAAAGAAATGATATAAGAATGATGTGATGAATCTGTAATGTGAGTCTTCAAGAGAAGCTTCGATGTAATAACCTCAGAGGACTGTAAAATCTGTAGTATATATCTAAAGTTTTTGATAGGGTCTGGCACGAGGATCTTCTCATGAAAGTGAAATCATATAGCATTACTGGACGAATGCTCAATATAACCAAATCCTCAAACAAGAGAAAAAAACCAAGCCTGTCCTCGATGATTGTATGTTAAAACAACATGATATAAATGTTGGTGCGCCACAAGTGGTGATCTTTGGCCTTTATTATTTCTAATATTCATATATGACCTACCTGATAGCATTATTTCTGAAATGGACGTATTTGCTGGTAACACAATGCTCTATGGCAGACACGAGGGGCATGGGGACAAATAAACACATATCTAAGGCAATGGCTAAAATCGTAGTGAGAGACATCCACTCTGTAATGAAATGGGGACATGATTTTTTTCTTTATTGCATTTTCACCCTAGACAAAGCACAGTGCCACTTTGATCTAGGAGACTACTATTTAGGACATAATTGCAGGGATACTATGTAGGGAGTTTCGCAGCAAGATGTTTGTTTACATTACACTTGAACTTCTGCATGTCAGTACAGTTGGGGAAGCAGGAACCTGGAATGGAATTCCAAAATCTAGCAATTCTGGGAAAGAAAAGTAGAAGGCTTTCTGGCATCTGGGGATCTCTACTGTGTAGGGGTGGGATTTTGCTGCTTGTCATGTTTGTCCAGAGTATTTACATCAAGGTGGTACAAGGGCTTGTACTTCAGCGGAGCATCTACAATTAAAATACTTGTAAAAAATTCATCTACAATTAAAATACTTGTAAAAATTAATCTACAATTAAAATACTTGTAAAAAATTCATCTACAATTAAAATACTTGTAAAAATTCATCTACAATTAAAATACTTGTAATAAATTCATCTACAATTAAAATACTTGTAAAAAATTAATCTACAATTAAAATACTTGTAAAAAATTCATCTACAATTAAAATACTTGTAAAAAATTCATCTACAATTAAAATACTTGTAAAAAATTCAGAGGCATGCCACATTTCATCGATGGGACAGAAGTTGAAGCTTAGATGACACTTTGTCACCTATCAGGTTGGTGACTCTCTTTTGAACCCTGTCTAGGAGCAAGAGACTGGTAGCAGATGCACCAGCTCAAATGTGACAGCAATGCTCCATACATGGATGAATTGTGGCGTTGTAAAGATACAGGTGTAAGTAGCTTTCTAGTATGTTAGAGAGAGCCCACCTTCTTCGCAGCAGCCGTGGCAATGCTCTTAATATATCTGTTCCAACTCGTGTTCCCTGTGAATGTTAAGTCGAGAAGTTTAAACGAAGTACTTTCAGATAATTTAACATTCAATACTACCAAAACCAAACTTCCTTCCTTTAACAATTACAAGAAACCATCTCAATCAATGACTGCCATAACTAATAATAGACTATCTGAAATTCTTCGTTGAAACTCTTTGGCTTAACATTTACAGGCAACATGAATTAGAACAAATACATTGAGGAGATTGCTAAGGCTGTTGCAAAAAAGTGGGCTTCCTCTACCGTGCTAGAAAACTACTTACACCTGACAGTATTCTAACATTGTCTAACACATGCCAATATGTAAAATGAACGTTAAACCGATGATGATGATTATGATGATTATGATGATGATTGTCCCAGAGTGAAGGTAACGAGATATTTTTGAAGTAATTTTATTTATTGCTATTTATGCAACATAGATTAGATTTGGGGGAATTATTTCCCAAAAACATTCTTATCTATATGAATGAAACAGTAGATGTATGTATGTGTGTCTGTGTGAAAATATTTAACTGGCTCAACACTCGCTGTAGTAGTAATTTTCTGTCTCTATTAGATATGCGGTAAGAGGGGGAAGGTAGTTAATGTTCTCTCTCGCTTAGGCAGTTATTCAAACAGGGTTCTTGCTATTGCAGACCACAGCTTTCGGGCTATTAGCTTCACCACACCAACGTTCTTTAATCTGGGAATTCTCACTTAAAACTGTTCTCAGAAATTCCTTGCGTGTGGTTGGACTTGGTCAGTTTACTCTCCTTTTGGGGCCTATTTCGCTTGACGTTCCCTGGGTGTTTTAAGAGGAGTTGTGAGGGGGAAGTCCCATATTAATTCTTTGGGCTTCTAACTAACTAGAACCCTTCCGTCTCTTTCTTCTCTCGTTTTTCTCTGCAGTTCTTTTAATACTGAGGTAGATGTGTGGGGACAGACGATCGTATGCATCGTCAATAACCAATCAGAGGGAACTACGTCATACAATAGCTCATAACCATTGGTTAATCCCAATTGACTTGTTTTTGCCTGTTCAGTGAAAATCCGGATATCAAAATGTCAGCACTATAACTTTTAATAATTATAACTCTTGCATCTCGTCTGATGTTTAAGCGAAGCCAAAACAATTATCTTATTTCACCAGTCGTTCATGAGAACTTTAGCCGACAATGTAAAAAATGTTCCAGTGGAATCTCAATTTAGAGAGACCACTTCATCAAACTGGGAAAGGAAATGAAAGATTAATGTTTCCTTTCCTAATCTGATGAGGTGGGTTTCTCGAAATTGAGATCCCCCTGAAACATGTATGCACATATGTAACCAATAATGTTTGCATAATAAACAGACTATATACCTGCTCTGTCCTCAACTGAACACTGTTTAATAATCACACGGATTTTAGTGGATTTGCATCTAGGAAACCAATCTGTATATATATATATATATATATATATATATATATATATATATATATATATATATATATATATATGTGTGTGTGTATGACTATAATGCTCCCTATGTTGGGTTAAGCATATTGGGAAGTGATATACAAATTACCATTAGCATATTAAGCGATGCTCTTTGTGTAAACAAATTGAGTTTAGGTATTTGGACAATGTGAAAACATTGTTAGTTCACTGCCCGCATAGCAGCAGCCAAATAGTACAACGGTTAGAAGTTCCAACTGTCGTTTGAGCGGTTGGGTTTCGATCCTGGCTTGAGGTAGTTGCTTGTCTAGCCGCATTGATGAGCTGTGAAACAGCAAAACAGTACTGTATGTGGATGACATATATATATCTCAGTGATTGGATAATTCCAATATTTTTTCCGATTCCGTACTAAATTCTCAATTCTGATACAATTATCGATTCTGATTCTTTATAAATCTCTAAATATTTAACTATAGAGTTGTTATTTTTTCATGATTACCATAAAAACATGTTAAATGTCCATATATTTTATCAAACGTAAACATACGTTTGTGTGAGATGATCTTTAGGTTTTAGTTTTAATCGTATTTTAAAATCAATAAATATTCATTATTTTATCATTATTATCAGCAGTAGAAGATTTTGCTTTAAACAAAATCAAATAAAAAAGACAATTAAAAGAATCGTTTTAGACATTGGAAAATGGACACAATTTTTTTCTGATTTTGATACCGATTCCGATACCCCAAAAAGTTCTGATTTTTTCACTTCCCAATTCCAATTAATCGTCCCAACACTAATATATATATATATATATATATATATCAGAAATATTTTTTGATATCCATAGACATATATATTTCATCTTAATGAAAGTTTATCACTATGGATAGACGTAACTGTAACACCGCTCCCAGGATTCGAACCGAGATTGAAGTAATCTTTGACTTTTATCCAATGTCTTTGCTCCCAGACCTATACAAGAAAGAAAGAAAAATATACTTATTATTCAATAAATGAACATTGTCAGCCTCTGTATAGTGTTCAACCAATTGCAATACTACTTTAGTCACAAGCTTTTCATATTTCCTTTATAAAATGCTTTTTATTGAAGGAGGCTTTAAATAATATTTTTAATATTCACATGTTTTAGCTTAATCCAGAGTCATCAGTATCATTAAATATAACTGTACTACTAGTCACAGGATTTGATCCCGCTATTATATGTATGTATAATCAACATGAAATAAGAAGTACATAAAAACATGCACATTTTATTTGAACGAATACACGTTTTTTGAACGTTGAGTTAAACTATTGTCCTCATTGAAAACTACAAATTATCACAAAACCAGGGTCAGTTCTGATCTTCTATTTCTTAAAACACTTTTGATCCTTAATTTTGAATGTTCATAAACTTTAGAATTCACTTAGGTCAACTTTATATAGACTATGTCGTAAGCAGTGTCGTATAGACTATATCTTAGGTAACGTCGTATTCCATCTGCAAGCCAAGTTTAGTTTAAATCTAACCAAATCTTAGATAGAATTGATAATCAGCAGATCAAAGTGCAGTGTCTACTCTGGTAGTACACCTAGTCCTTTCTGTTGTCAGCCAATAAAGATGAAGGCGTTTGAGACCGAGGCAATTTTATTTTTATTCCAATCCAGATTGCCTCTTTTTGGGGGTGGTAGATTTTCCCTACATTAAAACAGACTTTGTGTATAACTCTGCCCTCGTGGGGAGGCAAGTAAGTAGAGATAGACAAATGCTATATATTGTTTATATTAATGAAAGTAAATGGTTTTAGGGATTTAATTATTTATTTTTCTCTTTTTGTTCATAAAAATTTCCATGAGTCTTTCATTATTTCAACAATCGATTGCGGATGTGTTTTGCGGCCTCCTCCAGTCTAAACCTATTGATTGTCGTCGCATCATCGGCATCCATTTTCTGTCAATTGTTTTTAACAAAAGAAATCTGCATAATGAAACAGCAGATTGTGAATCATGTCGTAAATATGAATTATGAATTTTAGATAAAAAGAATCATTTCTCAAGATGACAACTACAATTGTTTTAATATGTATTTAACAATTGGCAATCAGAAGTGAGAACAATGAAAATATCGACCAATGTTTGGGTGCCTCTTTCTGATAGAGCCTTTGTTGAGGAGATGTATTTATCTGTTCCGTGGAGATCAAGTTGTTTCTATTCTCGAATGGGTAGCTATTATAGAATATTCTCATACAGGAAGAAGGAAAAGATGATGAGAATTTTATATGCAATCATGCTTTTTTAATCTTAAATATGCATTTTTCTTTAACTAAGAATTCTATTTTCAGAGGCGTTACTCTGTGTATAAGCTTTTATATAGTAGGACTTTATAAACAGCAATATATTGGGCCAATCGATATTTGATTCTAACTTGTTATTCATTTATGCAAATTATCAGTCTTTGTGATTTACAAACCAAATTAAAAAATCCAATCTATTTCATCGATTACCTACTATATCCGATCCGATATTTCCTTTATTAAGACACACTTGCTAATTTACATTAGTTTGTTCCATTGCCTCCTTCTATGTCCATTAAAATGTTTGAAACTCTTTAATAATGTTAAACTTTGCTCAAATTCCTATGTTATATGTTTAAACCAACAAATCAGACATCTATCCTCTTATTAGTCAAAAATTGAGCCTCACATCAAACCTTGTAAATTTTACTTAAATAACTATATCCATTTGGCAAAGCATATTTATACTTCACGTCAAAAGCATAGTATTGCTAAGGAGAATTGCGCCGATGCAAGAATTTTAACTTTGATATGATGTTAGTATTACAAACTTAACTGAATAATGCTGAATAATGATACAATAAAAAGAAAATGTTTTATAGTAACATTACTTGTGAATGATTCCATAGAAAAGAAAAGAACGAAGGACAGTGTGTGTGTGTGTGTGAGAGAGAGGGGGAGAGGAGAGGATTAGAGAGAGACGGATAGACATAAGCACAGACATAGAGAATTTTAAGTGGAATGACTATAGAGTAACAGTTATATCAAACTCCAGTCAGAGGAGGAGTAGGTGAGATCAAAGGATTGTTATTGTTAAACAGAAGTCTCTAACGTGAAACACACAAACCAAAAATAATAGATAAAAGATAAAGAAAAATGTAATCCTCCATTCTATAATAAAGACCACTGTGTATTTATTTATACATAAATAAACATAAATCCATCTCGTAACACAAATCATTTCAAAGTGATAAGAACTAAGAAAACAAAGAGAAAATCAGATAAATGAGTTAAAAAATGAATTTTTAAAAATCCTTTAAGACAAAAGAAGGAAGCTGTTTTTTTTTTTTCGATCATCAGAAATGCTAATAATTTACACATGAAAAATGTAATTACTAACATAATTCTATGATTTCGTATGAATATTAGTGCAAACACTAACCAAGTATCATTCTTCCAATCACTTTTGAATTTGTAGTAAAATATTGATCCATACAAAATCAATATTACAATTTTTATTGATTTACATTTTTAGCATTATAATTTCATATGGCACAGAATCAAATTAAACTGGTATAAAGTGCTCCAATATTTGATGTATAAATATTGTTTAATATTTGAATTATAAAATTGTTTAATTCAAGCAAGACTTTTTCATAATTGATTATCCACTCATGAACTAGCAGCCAATCAGAGCTGAAAGAATGGACTTGCCCATCTGAGCGTAATAGAAAATTCCAGCCTACTTTTATACCGACTGCTTAGTGTTCTTTTAAATTTATTCGTTTCTAGTTCAACTGGTCAGACAGTTGAACACTGATTAAAATGTTCAATAAACGATATGCAAAAATGGTCAACTCAATTTTATGACAGTGTGTACTTTCCTATTTGCTTCCCCAAGGGGGAAAAGGTACAAAGTTGTTTTATTTTTACTTTGGAAAATCTATCTCCTTCAAAAGAGTAACATACATCAGAATTCCTAAACCAACAGCTTGAGATTCCCATACATTTGATACACCTGTGCTGCAAACCAGAGGAAACATAACATCGTTCAGGTGACCAGCATCACTTAGAAACCAAATGATAACACAATTTCCATGACGATTGTTCAAGTTACTCTTTCACAATCAACTAAACCAGAAGGAACTTCTTCCTCAGACATCATTGTGCTTGCATACGTATGCAGTATCAAATTGATACCTTTTGACATAAAGTGCTCCATTATTTGATGCATAAATACTGTTTAATTCAAGCAAGAATCTTTCATAATAGATTAGCCACTCATCAGCTTACAGCCAATCAGAAACCAGAGAATGGACTTGCCCATATGACCATAATGGGACATTCCAATCTTTTTTATAAACCAGCATTTTCATATTCTTTTAACTTTATTTCTTTGTAGCTCAACTGGTCAGATAGTTGAGCATGGAATTCTGAATTCAACATGGCGCTGTGAACCATGTCATGCCACGTCAGTGGTATTCACCCTAGGTGGGTTGAACCGACTTCTCCTGAAGGAGGAAGTTTCATGGAAACATCAATTTCACAAGTGGCCCCCAGTCACATGTATATATTGGTTATGAGAGATGACAACGTTATATTTTGGCAGTAATTGGAAGACGGTTTCGACGCCGATCTAGTATTCCCAAATGGTCACCCATCTGGTACTGACCAGGCTCAACATTGTTTAACTTTGGTAATCTAATAAGACCGGTGTGTCAATGTGCTTATGCTATAAATGATCCTATGAATGAATCTTTAAGATTGGGACCATGGCCAATGCTATGCTGTCATAGAGCTTTCCATCCGGGCCATCACCAGCATCAAACTACCCGGCTCTGTCTCTCCACCCTCTCTTCTCTTGACAACTCATATCATTTTAAAAAGTGTAGTGTCGAGAAATATCAGAGTAACAATACTTTTGACAATCTTACAGTTATATAATATGGAACATTTGTAGAAAAAAAAGTCAGACAATTGTTGGAATACTTGGAAATGGTTAAAGTGCTTGCGAAATTCTGTGCAGATTCTTAAATTCGATAGAAAGATTCCAAAGTTCGACAAGATACACCTGGAGAAGGTCGGAAGTCACATCGATCGAAACGTTGGGAAAATAACACTCAAGATGAGAATAGTAGTGCAAAGAATCCAAATAATAGAAATAAGTTAGTGTGACGAAAATAATGCAAAATGTGACTTACACACGCGACAGCGCCTCTGTCTATCCTGTCGAATGAGGGAATCTAAAAAGTAAAAAGAAAATAAAAAAATTCGTCTGTATACAGTTCCTTATTACACATATGACATTAATTTGCATGTAAGGACAATGACTGCTGTGAAAAAGAATTAAGGAGAAAGCACAGGGCAGTCCTTTATTTGAACCGCTGAGAGAGAGAGAGAGAGAGAGAGAGAGAGAGAGGGGAGAGTAAGAACTGTCGGTGAAGATTATAGTTGAAGGTGGGAGTTGGCAAGGAGTTTGAACGAATGTTTATTATTATTATTATTATTATTATTGGCTCACATGGAGCTTTCACACAGATCATCAAAGATCTCTCCTTGAAAACAGCCCGTGGTGTTTCCTGGAAGCTGAGTGACAACAAGTCTTCCCAGATTTCCAGTACTCCACCTCTTTCGATAGTATTTGCAAATAAATTTGCATTATTGCAACAGCTGCTTGTCATTGATGTCTCGTTAGCAGCAGCTATTGGTCCTCACTGGAATTTGAGTGGCAAAAGTCTCCTCAGGGTCCCAGTTCTCTTCGCACTTTTCCAGTGGAGGTCTGGTCAGTGCTCTCTCCTCGGTCTTTCCTTCCTCCTTTACTCTACTTGGCTGTTTGGTCTCACTCTTTTGAGGAGGGGCAGTGATGTGGTTATGCGAGGATGGGACGGGGTCATAGAACTTATAGATATGCGGCTTCAATGTTCTTGGTTCCATGTACCGCTTCATGTTTTGCCTCTGCAGCAGTTTGCTTGGCCCGCACTTGTTGCTAATGTGTGTTAGTTTCCCCATTCAAGGGGTTTCCTTAATATTTCAACTGTTTTCATTATTGTTGTTCATTGTATTTTTCCAGTCATTTTTTTTATTCCAATTTCTCCCATTCGTTTTTCAATGTTTTTTTGAAATTGTTCCTAGTGCTCCTACTATTATAGGCAATATTTTGATGTTCTTTATCTTCCATATCTCTTTTAGCTTTCTTGCTAGCTCTGCGTATTTGCCCCGTTTCTACTTTTCTTTAATATTCACCCTGTGGTCGGCTGGAACGGCAAAGTGTACGATTTGACAGGATTTTTCTTTCTTATCTAAGTTTCCTTCAGTTAGTTTGATAGCTAATTTCTGAAAGCTGTCCTACATATGTCAGCATTTGAATGTGATGAATGATATAATGTTTGGTGGCTGAATATGTGCAGTTATTTTGTTTAGATAAAAAGGAAAGAAAACACATTGTCAAAAACAAAAAAACAAAAAATTGTAATCTCAGCGAAACTAATAACTGCTTTTTTAGTCGAAAATCCCTGTTAGACAATTTTTTATTTGCCTTTCTTTGCAATTTTCTGAGAATTTGAAAGCAAAACTATTAATGCTGACGAACGCTGAACGCTGAAGAAAAAAAAAGAACAGACATTTTTTGGATTGAAACAAATTCCTAAAATTAATCTCCCAGCAAAATAAAAACAATAATAGTATTCAGAGATGAAATTCTATTTGAATTAAAAGCGTGATAGACCAACGCAAATGTTGTTTCAGATTGAATAGACTGGCGGGCAAAGCCTCCCATAAAAGACAAATCAAAAAATAAATCTTTTATTTGATCCGTGATTCAATTTGACTTGAAACAATATGGGTTTAAAAAGAAAATGAAAGCTTAGAAAACGTTTTTGTTTTTAATGTAATCCCAGGCAATTTGTAAGGATTCTTTTTCTTTAAAGTTCATTTTCCCAAAGGCGCATCAAGTTGTGCAAGAAACAATAAAAACAGAAGTTGAGCTGGCCTTTACATTGTCATATCTGATATCACGTCCAATTATGTTTGCATCATAAGTATAATGACCAAAACGGCGGGAAATGTTAGAAATGGTGATTAAGCTGGATGCTATCTGCTTTGAGACTTAGTTCTTCATTATTGATAGGTGTTGAAATACTATTAACATGTGGAAAATCTTATCTTGTCAATTCGAAATAAAACAACATGTGTCATGCGCTACTGTGTCTTGTTAACACAAACGTTTCGTTCAAAGCAAGTTCAAATAAAGGTTTTGAATGTTGACAAAGATGGCGGCGTAGTTCAGATCAGATCTTTACTTTAATTGGCAGTAACCAAGATGGCGGCCAAGAATCAAATGTGGTCCGTGACGTATTTAGCGGTGCACTGATTGAATCCGGAATTCAACAATTTTCGTACTAACTTTGGAAGGTTTTCATTGGTTGTTTAGCACAGCCGGTCGTTATAAAAATGATTGGCGAATCCACTGGTCTCATAACCCCAAATAGTATTCTTATTATGATGGGGATGTGTCTCCTAGCGGCTTTAGCTGCAGGGAGACAGGGTAGAAGTACTCGTCAAGGATCCGTTCTTGACACTCAGCCCGATAGGTGAGGGGCTGGGAACCGGCCCAGCACCTGTCAGACTGAGGTACACCGCCTGGATAATACTTAGGAGGTCCACCCTCCCAGGCCTTGCCACCGGGCTTTCCGGTGAAGTAAGTTCATTGCTTACTGCCTGAGGTGCCCCGACCGAGGAATGCCGACAGGGTTATTCAAGCAATTTTTACAATTGCAGGAGTGCCCCTCCTTTAGGAGAGCCTGTTGGATCCCCACTTTCCGGCCTTGTGCCACATTTTGCTGGGGTGGGCAGCAAATAAACCTCTGCCCCTAAATAGTAGTCAAAAACAGTTTACAATAAGAATAATAAGTAGAAGCAATAACGCTACGTTGAAGTTGCTGCATTTCTGTGTATCTCCATTTGATTCCTTCCCCTCGAGAGCATAGTAAGCAACAAGGTCGGTTTTTAATGTTAGGAAAATCCAGTTCCACAAAAAGATCATTTTTGATTGGAACGAAAATAAAAACTGCTTCAGTTCAGAAGGGTTTCTCCTTCACTGACAGAACAGTTGAAGCGTAATATTAGAACAGATATTACATTTTGCTCATAGCCAAAAAGTGAATGCGGACGTCCGGCATGCATAAGTCTGAAATAGGATTTTGATCACTAAACGCGTAGATTAAGTTGATGCATTGGTGTATTTTACTAGCTTATTCTTACATGGCATTGGCCGGGAAGCTGTTTACTTTCATTTTGTGTTGTTTTTATTTAATTTTACCAACATATATTTTAAGATTTTGTTAAAGTATTAATTAAATCCATCTATATCTCTATAAAAATGAGAATGTGTGTTTGAGGACACTTCTCAACCTATATACTCAACGAATATTTGATCTGCAGACTTGAAATTTGGTATATGGGATATTCAGTCATTTGGAAAACTTTTTAATTCATTTTCATCCGGAAAAAGGGCTGTTAATGGGGGCAAAATAGAAAAATTGAGACGTGAGAGTCATCAAATTTTTATCTGTTTGTTAACTGTTTCATGAATGCGCATGCGTGAATAGTTCACATTACAGATTACTTATGTTAAGGATAAGAAGTTTGAAAACACCTTTAAAGATCGTGTCACGCTGATCTAATGGTTATTGTACTTGACTCAGATCGATTATTTTTTTTTTTACTTACAAGAAGTAAATGGTTTAAAAACACATAATACTCGCATGCACATGTCTCAGTTTCTGTATTAATTAAACTATAATATTTATGCATATTTTATGACCGGGTAACGTCGGGCGGCCTGCTAGTTTATTTTAAAGCTACAATAATTTTTTTTCGATATATAAAATGACTGGCCATAAATAGCATTTAAAAAATTTCATGTTTTTATACATGAGGATTTTAACTATGAAATAGGCTAACACTATGCATACAAATACAACACTTCCGGAATTGCATGCAAATAAACACTTCCGGAAGTTCTTTTTTGTTTTGCTGTTGCAGTTTTCATGAAAAAAAAATAACTGTGTAAATAAAATGAAACTGTGCAAATCACGTAGACGCAATGTTGCAATAATATTGTTGTAACCCTTAAAAACTATTGAGTATGTTTATTTCGGTTGGTGCTTAATCAATAGGTTAAATAAGCCAACATAGTAACACAAGAGGCTAACACGATATACGCACCTGCAAAACATCATTTACGAAATAAACTTTTTGCCTTGTTGTATTTATTTGGATACAACCATAACTAAGATAAGCATCTCTGTTATGTTTGTCAAAATTGGAAATATTTTCAAATTTTCACCAGTTATGAGCAAATAGCTCCATTGCCTTGTGGATGCCCTGGGAAAATCAAAAGCTAAGGGAGTACATCCTGACAAAAATCTGGTTTGGAGTCCTGATAGGCGGATGGTGAAGCTCTGCAACACCTTTGCGACAACTCATGCAGATGTGCTGGCTTTATTTGATCGTATTGGCTTGCCTTTCCACCAGATTTGTCTGCAGTGCTGAGAGGGGGACCCTGGTAACTGAGCAAACCTAGACCTACTTATCACCCGCCTAGGTCTGCATCTGGAGAGACAACTCTAGCTTCGACTGCATAGCCACATCAAACGCTGCAGGGCACCAGATTAGATGCAGAACATCATTATCTCCCGAGATGAGAAGGTTGCCGCCACGTATTTATATTTTAATAAATCATTGGTTAATGTTAAATAATATGACAGTAACGTGTAAGTAATGACCTTTCGTTGAAGTTCGTTTGTTTACGTTTAAATAAATAAGGCAAAAATTTTGTTTGTTATTTTTATGATTAGCTGAAGATGTCGACACCAAGAGATAGTTAGGAGATGAGGTGAGTTGGGTGAGATGTAAAAAGTTGCGAAACATTGCTAAATCGTGACTGCAACTCTGTTAACTTCATTCATTCATTTAAGTGGCGCTTTGCTTGGTATAGGCACTGACGGCTATGACTCTCCATCTATCTCTCTTATTGGGATTTCCCAAACGTTTGAGGTAACAAAGTAATGTGACGACGTCAAAAAGAAAGGAAAGACAAACACAGAGTTAAATGTTATAAAAACTGTATTTATAAAAGGAAAAGAAAGGTTAGGGTTAGGGTTAGGGTTATAAAAGGAAAAGAAAGGTTTTGCAAACAGTTGGGTTTGTGGGGAAACGTATCTTACAGATATGTCCGTTTATCAGTCAAAACTTTCCTGTGTCTTTAGTTGGTATCAAAGAGAAGAAAAGAAAGGTGCGGCCTTGGTGTGTGCTGCTATTGCGGCTTTGAAACTCCTCGCACTCCTGTATTTCTGATGGCAGAGAGCTGACGAAATGGATGTAGTCGCAGACAAGTCCTAACCGCAAAAGGGAACGAAAATTTGAAGGGACCGCGCAAATAGGGGTCGGGGGGGAAACTAGAATGGCAGCCCGTAATTGGTTGTTTTTCATCCAATCACAGGGCACCACACCAGTGACTCCATAATAATTTCAATACTCTCTCTCCTACGAGGCAGTCATGAATTCATTGTTGCTCATCATTCACAAATCCATCACGCTGTTTTCTCGAAAGTGTTTGATGTATCGCCATACCTTTCTTTGCAGTTGTGCAGACAGAAGGTTACAGTCGCTTTCTGGTCGAGCAGTGCCCATACTGAACGATTGTCTGGATTTAGCACAATGGAATACAAAACCATGAACAGAATTATTCCTGTATTACATCAGTCACTTGCTTTCCATGAACATACGTTACCCTGTAACATACAGTAACATATTGTATTACATCAGTCACTTGCTTTCCATGAACATACGTTACCCTGTAACATACAGTAACATATTGTATTACATCAGTCACTTGCTTTCCATGAACGTACGTTACCCTGTAACATACAGTAACATATTGTATTACATCAGTCACTTGCTTTCCATGAACATACGTTACCCTGTAACATACAGTAACATATTGTATTACATCAGTCACTTGCTTTCCATGAACATACGTTACCCTGTAACATACAGTAACATATTGTATTACATCAGTCACTTGCTTTCCATGAACATACGTTACCCTGTAACATACAGTAACATATTGTATTACATCAGTCACTTGCTTTCCATGAACATACGTTACCCTGTAACATACAGTAACATATTGTATTACATCAGTCACTTGCTTTCCATGAACATACGCTACCCTGTAACATACAGTAACATATTGTATTACATCAGTCACTTGCTTTCCATGAACATACGTTACCCTGTAACATACAGTAACATATTGTATTACATCAGTCACTTGCTTTCCATGAACTACGTTACCCTGTAACATACAGTAACATATTGTATTACATCAGTCACTTGCTTTCCATGAACATACGTTACCCTGTAACATACAGTAACATATTGTATTACATCAGTCACTTGCTTTCCATGAACATACGTTACCCTGTAACATACAGTAACATATTGTATTACATCAGTCACTTGCTTTCCATGAACATACGTTACCCTGTAACATACAGTAACATATTGTATTACATCAGTCACTTGCTTTCCATGAACATACGTTACCCTGTAACATACAGTAAAATATTGTATTACATCAGTCACTTGCTTTCCATGAACATACGTTACCCTGTAACATACAGTAACATATTGTATTACATCAGTCACTTGCTTTCCATGAACATACGTTACCCTGTAACGTACAGTAACATATTGTATTATATCAGTCACTTGCTTTCCATGAACATACGTTACCCTGATTGCAGGACTGAAGTGAGTTTTTGACCTTGCCATAGGGTCTCCCAGTAGGCATCTTACTCTTTTCTTTTGACAATACTGCTGTCTAGTCACGCTATAGAGTGCCTAGTATTCTCGAATGGTCACCCATCTGTTACTGGACAGGCTCATCGTTGCTTAACTTCTGTGATTTAACGAGAATCGGTGTGTCAACATGCTTATGCAGTATATCTCTCTCGAATTTCCAAAGATTATGAACTTGTTCACAAGATTATGAACTTGTTCACAAGAGCTCTCAAATGGGACAATCAATAGAATCCTCATGAAATGTAAAAGTCCCCAGAACTTTCTGACTCCAGCTAGAAGCAAGGAGAAAGGCCCTTAAATAACGAGCAATCGATACATTTGCAAATCAAAAAGCACCTGGCATTATTCCAATCCCCAACGATCCCATGGCATGTAAATGATTTAACTTGTTTTTCTCACAAAGATTAATAAAATGCTGACGAATAAATTATTGGCTTAAATATGATTTAAAATACATTGTTTATTTTACGCAATTGCATTATTGATTTAAATAAGTATTTGATTAATAATAAATAACTAGCAGGCCGCCCGTCGCTGCCCGGTCATAAGATATGCTTAAATATGATATATAAATTCATGCAGATCACTCATTTATTATGATAGAGACAGTTCTCTATTGATTATTATATTGAACTCAATATATAGTAGTGGGATCAAAACTAGAGATATGACTTGGGTGTCCTCAGCTAGAATCAAAGTCAAAGTATATAACTCTCCACCTTCATTTTTTAGCCTCTCAGCGATGCCCATACGCATTTTTAAAATATAATTTTTAAAATATAATTATCCACTGACACGTTTTTGGTCATCTACGATTCATCAGAGTGGCTGAATCTAGCAAGATTTGAAATCGGGACCCCACGGTAATGAGCCTAAACTCTTTATGTGCTTGCCCGACTACATGGATGTATCGCGATTTATTTAGATGTTATTTGTTTTATTTTTTGCGATACGTTTTGAATGAATTCAATTATTTATGAAAGTATATATATATATATATATATATATATATATATATATACTTATTTACTATAATAATTATTGAAATCTATAGTTTATGAAATAAATGACAAAATATATGACTTATAAAATATATGACAAATATATATAATTTATGAAATAAGTGACAAAAATTTCTGAAATAAATGAAAAAAATATAATTTATAAAATAAATGAAAAAATATATAATTTATGAAATAAATGACAAAATAAACACTTTATGAAATAAATGACAAAATATATAATTTATTAAATAAATGACAAAATATATAATTTATGAAATAAATGACAAAATATACACTTCATGAAATAAATGACAAAATATATAATTTATGAAATAAATGACAAAATACATAATTTATGAAATAAATGACAAAATATATAATTTATGAAATAAATGAAAAAATATACACTTCATGAAATAAATGACAAAATATATAATTTATGAAATAAATGACAAAATAAACACTTTATGAAATAAATGACAAAATATATAATTTATTAAATAAATGACAAAATATACACTTCATGAAATAAATGACAAAATATATAATTTATGAAATAAATGACAAAATAAACACTTTATGAAATAAATGACAAAATATATAATTTATTAAATAAATGACAAAATATATAATTTATGAAATAAATGACAAAATATACACTTCATGAAATAAATGACAAAATATATAATTTATGAAATAAATGACAAAATACATAATTTATGAAATAAATGACAAAATATATAATTTATGAAATAAATGACAAAATATACACTTCATGAAATAAATGACAAAATATATAATTTATGAAATAAATGACAAAATAAACACTTTATGAAATAAATGACAAAATATATAATTTATTAAATAAATGACAAAATATATAATTTATGAAATAAATGACTAAATATACACTTCATGAAATAAATGACAAAATATATAATTTATGAAATAAATGACAAAATATATAATTTATGAAATAAGGTACAAAATATATAATTTATGAAATAAGTCACAACAATTAATAAAATAAATGACAAAAATGTATTAAATAAATGACAAAATATATAATTTATGAAATAAGTTATGAAATATAAAATTTATGAAATAAATGACAAAATACATAATTTATGATATAAATGACAAAATATATAATTTATGAAATAAATGGTAAAATATATAATTATTATCATAATTTAAAACATTTTGTGCCCTGCTCTTTCACGCGTGGACTAATGTAAATATTAATTCAAGCAAGAATTTTCCTAATAGTAATTCACAGCCAATCAGAGCATGGACTTGCCTATCTGAACATAAAGGAACATTCGATGATTTCAGAATATACGTATCTCATCTTTATTTAACTGTATATAACCCCATGTTCAATGTTTTGGTAAACTACTTTACCAAATATGTGAAGATAAAAAAGATATAACAGATTTAGAGGAAAATATAAGTCTTTTCCAATTATTATTGAAAATAAAAAGTGGACATTTATAAATCTCAAGTTCATGACTTCCCTGAACACTGACAATTGATGAAAACTTGAATCGATATGAATCGATCAAAAAAACTAATGGTAAGTACGAATAAAATGTTTTGATCACGTGATGATTCGGTTAAATGAAAGCCAGACTAATGGGATCGATGGAAATAAAGATGAACACAATTCTAGTCGAATCTGCCGAGATTAAAATAAACTTGCATATAAATTGAAAAACTTTGTCAGAATCTGTAAAATAGTAGAAATATTTTTTTTAAATGTATAATAAAGTGCTCTTATATTTGAGATATTAATATTGCTTAATTCAGGCAAGAATTTTTCATAATAGATTATCCACTCATAAAATAGCAGATAATCAGAAACCAGGAAATATACTTGCCAATCTAAGCACAATCGAACATTCCAACCTCTTTATAAACCAGCTTTCTATTAAATTCACATGCGTTTCCAAGTCACTTGTATATTCAGGTCAGGACGACATGAGGTTTTTACAGTTCTTGGTGTCAACATCCTCCTACATTGCCTTGTATTACCAATTGGTCACCCATCTGGACTGACCAGGCTCAACATTGCTTAACTTTGGGGATAATAAGAGAGCTGGTGTCTCAACCTGATTATACTGTATAGCACTGACTACTAAATTAAATACATAGATTTTTAGTGAATAAACAAATAGTCTCCTTGTAGAGGAGGTGTAACACACTTGTTATGTTAGGGTTTTATACCGTAGAATTGGTGTAGCACTATAGTGGACCAATTCTTTAATTACACACTGTATAACAATATCTATGGTCAGTGTCTTGTTTTGTTGGCACATCCTAAGTTGTTGCTCAGTAGATAGTGACGTCTCTCTGCTTATTTCTCTCTTTCTCCTTTTTGCAACCGTCTCCTTAATTTGTTAAAATTATTAAAAATGATTGCACAAAATAATTAGGATTTTACAATGTTATCAAATGTTTTATTTATCTTTTCCAGAATACTATATACATGCATAATATTTCCAACATATCTACCATTGAGAGGGGGGGGCAGCTGTGCCAAACACACTGCTTTCTGACAATCCATGAAAAGAGAAAGATTTAATCAGTTTATCCTCTACGTGTTTAGACTTTTAACTTCTATTTTGGATTATTCGAATAATTGTTTTCATCTTGAATGTTATTTTTACAACGTTTCAGCCGATGTAACCTCTGACCTTCTTTAGGCGTATCCATATTCATCAGCTATTATCAGATCAAAGTCCTAAGTAATCCACAACTGTATTCTTCGTATTGGTGTAACTGAAGACTCAACCTTCACCCTCCAGAAGACTGTAACGTACAACTGAATTTTGCTGTATCTTTTACGCCACAGATCCTTGCAGAAAATTCTCGTATGCACGCAGGGAGCTTTTAACCTATTGCTGTTTATAAATGAGATTTACAGTAGATTTAACGTATTTATTTGCTTCCGCACCAAAGCACATTAAGCACAGGGCCGTTTTTAATGTGGGGTAAAAACCAGCTCCCCTAAAAGTAGGCAAAAAGGGGGCACTCTGGTTACCAAAAATAATAATTGTCCCAGTATAGAGGGTTTCCCCTCCATTGACTGGTACAAATTATCTGCAGAACAGATACTACACTTTGATCCCGGCCCGAATGCTAAGTCCCACCACCCAAAAATGCTTTAAACTCATTTTAACTCTCATCTAAAGACAAAAATAAGTTTAAGTCTATTAGAATTCATGCAGACAAACAATATGACATAAATGCGGGAGTATCCCAGGGGTCTATCCTTGGACCTTTATTATTCCTGATATTCATAAATGACCTCCCTGATAAAATTGTTTCGGAGATGGGTATATTTACTGATAACACCACCCTCTATAACAGGCATGAGGGGAAAACAAATGAACACATATCTAAGGGGTAGAAACACTAGAGGTTGACCTCCAATCTGTACTGGAATGAGGACAAAAATGGATGGCCACATTCAATGTTGCCAAAACTAAGCTTGTTTCCTTCAATAACTACAAGAAATCTTTTCTACCACCAATAGCAATGGCCAAGAACACACTGCCTGAAAGTACTTCCTTTAAACTCCTCGGCCTAACGTTTACTGAGAACATGAACTAGAATATATACACTGAGAACATTCCCAAAAGCTGCTGCAAAGAAGGTGGGCTCTCTCTACCGTGCCAGAAAATTACTTACACCTGAAAGTATCCTGTACCTCTATAAGGCCACCATGTATGGAGTACTGTTGTCACATTTGGGCTGGTGCATCTGCTGCTTGTCTCTCACTCCTCAACAGGGTTCAAAAGAGAACAACCAACCTGATAGGTCCTGAATT
>NC_136482.1:186844176-186891676 GCF_053919585.1 Euprymna scolopes
TAGAACAAAAATATCGATTTGCATATAATTCTGGCACAGGGTGTATATCAATTTCTGTGTCATAACTTGTATTTATCTTTCTTTAGTGATTGTTGAGTGCAATTTGAGTGTAATTTGAGCTTGTTTTGGGCTAAATTTCTTACCCTATGAACGGATTAATTCTGTTTTGTTTTATTCAAAGGGGAATAATTATTTGGAGATACGATGTTTTCAAGATACGTCAGCGATCATAGAACAAAATACATTTGTATCTATCTCACCATCATCATCATGACGGGCTCCTTGACCGGACCAATTTGACTCTTCCTCTCCAGAGTTTTCTGTCTTCCATTAGCTGCCTCAAATCTTCAGGTTCACAGTTGGCGTCGTGTGCTATCTACTGCGTGTATGTGGATCTAAGTCGTCCTTTGCTTGCGCGTCCGTGTCGTGGAGTCCATAGCAATACATCACTCACCAGTTCATGCTTTCTCCTCAGACAGTGACCAGAAAATCGTAGTTGTCTTTCTCTGATGGTATTAGATATGGCAGGTAGGTTGCCATAAAGTTGCTGCTTCATGGGATAATTTTGCCAAGATATATTTAATACTGTTCATAGCATATGGGTGTATGTGCCGTCTAGTTTTTTTTCCAATCTTTTTGTGAGTGTCCAGGTTGTGGCACAGTTAACAAGGACAGATTCTACCACTGCCATGAAGAGCTGCCTTTTCAGTTTGTTAGTTAGCCCCAAATCCATACTGAACGCAGCCCATCCAATGCGGCCCATGCTTTTGAGATGCAAATTTCGATATCTCTCTCTATGGAAACTATGTTGCTGCCCAGATACGTAAACTCAGCGACTTCTTTCAGTGTTGATCCAACCAGAGCCCTGATTTCTCCTTTCACATTGAAAGTCATAAACTTTGTTTATGTATCTATCTACTATTATAAAAAAAATAATTTGTCTGTGAGTGTGTGTAAGTTCGTTCCCTATGCACCCCGAAACGACTAGGACGATTTTTATGAAATTTTACACAAGTTTACTTTATGTATCTGGCAATGTTTCTAGATAGTTTTTGTATCGGAATATCTTAGATAAGTAATCGATAATCGAAAAAATCTGATGAAAGAAGGAACATGCGATTTTGATCAAAGGTGACACTTTATACAGTTTAACATAACGAATGCCTTGAGAAGTTTCATTAACACACAAGCAGAAAGGCCCGGCATATAAAATCAATAGTAGGTTCTTTGATATGGCAGGGGTGCATTCGAAAAGAATGTTTCTGTTTAGAGCGCAACTAAACCATGATACGTGACTTTTACAGTTTCAACTTCAATTCAACCCATTATATATAAAAATAATTTTATAAAATCAACAGTAGGTTCTCTACAGTGCATTGTTGACTACAATGTATTGTAGACTAAGTCACTGCAGGGAGATATCTGAAGCTTCTTCCTGTTGCATAGCAATGGGTTCCCAACTAGAGGAAGCAATTAATTAATTTGATTGAAAAATGGGCGATTTCCCCGATTTTGATGACAATAAAAATATAGGAATTTGAAACGTTTGTTTATCATCATTCAATCCCGGGCAACGTCTGGTTTTTCTGCTAGTCTCAAGATGTTACTGTACTTAAAAGTAAGTGAAACTATTTTGCCATGACTGTAATTAAAAATTATCCATTTTTTGTCATCTATAATATAAATCTCACCTGTCTGTTTAAATGTATGTATGTATGTATGTATGTATGCCTTAAAATTTCCACAGAAGCGAGGGATTTTCACGAGATCGGTATCGTTTTGAAGTCGACTCTTCGGACAACAAATATCGAAAAATTGGCTAAAAACATTAATTGTTTTACCTTCGACTGGGCACTTTTATACAAGAGATCGCTTTTTTCGCCGATATTTTCGGAAGTCATCCCCTATTTTCGATAGACTAGCCTTAATTTACACATACGCCACTTTCGGTTTTGCGATGGACGCAACAGCAAAGACGTCACTTTTTTTCACATTCTTTTCCTCCTTCGCGATACAGGTTTGGGCCTGCCTGCCTACTACCATTATTTATTTATTTATTTATTTTTATTTTTGCTCAATACACACCTTCAAACACCCGTGCAACGCCAGGCACTCAGACTAGTTCACTTCTGAAGTACATTCTTATTAAACATTTTTGGTGACATTTTGAAAATGGTTCCATGCACAACCCGGAAACCTCTTTACAAGAAACAAAGAGACTCATAGCCCTAGTTGAGAATAATGAGAAACTCTGAAATAAAACATGTGATTCAACGACTCTCCATCCTTTTGTGTGCTGCTCATGTAAGTAGAGAGGAAATGGATGTTGTTTAGGCGGGAGACACTTGCCTAAACAATAGCGCAGGCTCAATAGAAACAGATTCTGTTGCTTGCGATACAAAAAAAAAAGGTGGGGGGCATGAAAGAAAATTGGCAGAGAGAATTTCATATTACGCGATCTAATAATCCCAGGAGAGCTCTTCAGATTGTAATTAATATTGTTCAAAAACTAATTAGTTGCTCGCTTCCATCTATGGAGGAAATCTCCAATTGATGTTGCATCAACATATCAGGATGTATACTCTGGGATATTTTTCATCTTGAATGATATTTATTTTATCGGCAGGCCTTCTCTAGCAGTGTCAGAATTTTCGTGAAAATCCGCCATCTTTCGAAGCTTATAACTCCTCGAAAAATGTCATTCAAGCCCTATTTTTTTTTCAATTAAAGGAGCAAGGACCAATGTTTCATTAAAAAAAAACACAAAAACAAACAACGTGGGTTTTTTTTTTTAAAAAGGTTTTAAACTTCAGACTTTACAGGTAAATTTCTAAAAAACGCTACTTTTTTTGTTTTTAAATTTGAATATATTATTTATTGATCTTTTATCTTCAATTTGTGATATATAAAACTTTGGTACATAAATTAATTATCTACTTTTTAATAGACATTTGAAAATGGGGGGTGCGTGAATTTAAAAAAAAACGTTTGTATAAAATATTATATTCAGTTTATTGGAAAGAGCATAACATTTCACATTGACCCTGAAAATATCGTAAAAATAGAATCAATAGAAAAATTTGGATAGATTTTTAAAGTTTAAAAATTGAAAAATACTGAACTCGTAACATTCAATTAATTTCATTACTATTTTTAAAAAAATATTTCTATTACTTTTTATACAACTTTAATAGTTTATTTTGGAAGTATAATCCATAAAGAAAATAAACAACCAACTTTTAAAAGAGAAATTACGAGATTTTTATATTTTATTCACAGTTTCGTGTTAGGGGTGTCATCATTTGAAGCCCATCAGATATTTCTTTATTTAAACGATTATTTATTAATGTTATATTTTCTTTGCGTCATTGAGTTTGTGCGAATGTTCTTTAATTGGAAAGACGTCAGATAAATTCGCTAAAACTTTAGTAAACGGTTTTCAAACCATTTCAAATCTTTTCCCAAATATTACAAATATTTTTGAAAATATTTGAAATGGTTTTCAAAATATTTTTAATGTTTCTCAAATTATATCGAATATTTTCCAAAATATGTTTAATGTTCTTCAAAATAGTTCAAATATTTTTTAAAAATATTTCAAATGTTTTTCAAAATATTTCAAATGTTTTTAAAATATTTCAAAAGATTTTCAAAATAATCACTTTCAATCAGTCGCAAAAGCTTAACTGGTTTCAGAAAAACAAATGGTTTTATAAATTTGATTGCCCTTTATAATGTTGGGCTTCTGTATGGAATGTTATGAGATTTGAAAGTGAAACCTGGCCAGTTGAGGAGATGCGTTGCATGGAAAGAAATGATACGAAGATGATACAATGTATGTGTAATGTGAGCGTTAAAGACACTTAGATCTGGTGATCTCAGAGGGATATTAAATCTAGTGTGTAGAACAGAACAGAAGACTTTGGTGCTATTGTCATTTTGAAAGAATGTATAGAGACTTATTTTACAATAAAGTCGTCGTCATCATCATCATCGTCATCGTCACTATCACCTCCCACCACCACCACGAACACCACCACTGCATCTCATATTTAGTTTAATGTCTGTTTTAGATGCTGGCATGTGTTTGACAGCTTTTAGAAATTGACTCCCAGATTAACCTATCCTTGGACACTTCTCTCTCTCTCTCTCTCTCTCTCTCTCTCTCTCTCTCTCTCTCTCTCTCTCATCCATTTCTATCATTGATCCTGCATCCACTAACGTAAGAGTTTCCGTTTATTCTTTCAACGTGATGATATCAGCAAAGTTTTCTGTTCTACGTACATCTCCCTATACGGTTCAATTCAGGTCGTCATTCAACACATATCTTCAACCCTCACTGTCTACGCTTCATTTCTATTCGTGGGACCTCTGGAAATTCCACAGCGGCATCTTTCATATATAATATATTGCTGTTGGGCATTCTGCAGACGTTCAGTGTGAGTGGAGAACTTGTGATATTAGTTTTTGTTAAAACTGTAAAAGTATTTATCTAAGTAATCTGGTTAATGTAGTTTCAGAATATATCTGGTTATTACGGTTTATGTCCAATATCCTTATAGAAGTCTGTGATATATTTCCATCGGCGCGAACAGAAATCTCACGATCTCATTATACTATATTTAGACAAAACAGATGCTACCCTTGGATCCCAACCAGAAGTTAAAAAGGTATATTTTAGTTTCATATACAGCCAAAAAGCGACATCATTTTATTTTTACAGTACGTCTCTGGTCCTGGGTATTACCTTAAACTATATCCGATGGTGAGGCTCCAGCTTGTGGGCTTTGGGGAGTGTGGAGCCACCCTTTAATTGCCATTGCTCCCAGGTCCACTCTGATCTGGAGTGGTAGTACCTATTAGGGCCACAACTATGGGTTAAATAGAAACCGACTTGAAAAAAATGATTATTCTATGTAGAATAATCAAAAGAACTTTGTTAGTCAATAACACACAACAACAACAACAACAATAATAATAATAGCAGCAACACTTACCAAGGGTTCAGCTCATGCACAAGACAGACATCAGATTGAGCTGGACTGAGGGCTTGTATTTATGTACAAGCATATCCAATCAGGTGATTCAGCCAATCACAATCCAAGGAATAGACTGGCCCATGTGTGCACAATGGAATCTCCCATTGTGCCATAAATAGTTCTCCTCTTTCATGAGAAGTAACTTTAGTCTTTGTCAAGTTATCCACAACTTGAACGCTGACCGAAAGTCCACTACACAATCCAAAATATTTCTTCAAAATCACTGGATTCGGCATTAAATAACGTGAAAAGGGATGATATGCTGTAAATCAAAACCAACCAACGAACCAAAAACAGTGCGTTTCCGGTGATCGGCAGATCCTCTTAATAAATATAGGAGAATAGAAGGTGATAAGCTACTACAAACATTAAATATATACTAATTTAATGTTCATAGTGTGTTACCACCTGCTATCCTCCTTTTTAATAAATAGGATCTCCAGATCGAATCATTTATAATCTGGAAACCCTGACACACGTAGGTACGTACGTACGTTAAAGGTATTACGGTATTAATATATAGATGCATGATTACACCTTGTCTTCTTGCATGATAGATGATTCTCTTGATTGGCAGTCGGGTTAGGCTCTGTTGGTTAGTAACGGCAGAAATGCCCTAAACTTTATCCACTCCTAACTCTTGCAGGTCGTATTCTTCATCCTCTCGTGGATCTAAAGAAGAGCTTGATGTAAGACCCAATTTCAGCAGTTTTCTACATACCTTGCATTTCCTACTCATTCAACTAATTGATGCAGTTGGTAAGAGGCGTTACAGCAGATTTTCCCAACAGGGTTCGTACCGCCCACCATGGGTGGGGTAGGGGCGTTACGAGACTTCAAATGGGCGGTGACCAATTTTATAGTATAGGGGGCCCCTGAGATCTTTTGGGGTTGGGCTGTGAAAAACTGCGAACTTCTAGTAACAGTACTAGGTGTTTCTCTACTCATTTTCTTTGGAATTCATTATTTATGTCGAAATTGATTGTATCACATTTATTTTAAATTGGAAAAATTCAAGAATCACACGTCTGTAATGTTGACAAAGCTATATGAATATTCAATTCTTTATTTTCAATTCAATTATGGACTACCACATTATTAGGTAAGAAGGTGGCGGTAGCAGGCATTTGAATGTTTTAGGAGAGGTCGTTTGCCGAAAAAGGTTGGGAAACGTTGCGTTATGGGAAGTTGTGTGCAAACTGCCTATGATTAGCTTTTAGCACAATCTTTGATATTTAGATATTTAGAGAACCGCTTACCTTATGACTAAACCGCAGATTTTGTCAGCAATAAGTTAAAGTTGTTTAACGATTCAACCTCCATCATGGTTTGTTTTATCGATGTAAGTGACTTAAAAAATCGTTACATTACAAAACAGTAGACTTCTTCAAAGGCTTGGGAGTTTAGAATATTTTATGAGGTGTTGATAAAATCTGGTTATTTAAATATGGCCTTTCTCTCTATGAATTGAAACGCCTGGCCCTGGGAGGGGAAGGGCAATAGAGAGGGACGAGGGTGTTAGAAAAGGAAATGAAATGATTGCCAACATCGTTTTCATCTCAAGCGTTGCGGATGTGGAAGATTGGTACATAGGTGCTTATTATGGATTCATAGATTCTATACACAAGAAATGGTGCTCTTTCAATAAACGCCCTAATTGCTACCTACCAATGACTGAACATACAGGTTTATGATGAATGCGTCTTTCCCTTTCACCTCTTTCATATATATATATATATATATATATATATATATATATATATATATATATATATATACTAGCATTTCAGCCCGGCGTTGCCCGGGTGTTTGGAGGTGTATGTTGAGCAAAAAAAAAAAAAAAACGCGGTCAATTTTTTAAGCTTTGACCCCTATTATGACCCTAAACATTTATTGTTTGGGACTCAAATCAAGTTATTAAGTTAGATCCATGTTCAAGGAACCTATATCTAAAATTTCAGGTGTGTAGACCCAAAATTGTCGGAGGAGTTTGGTAGAGTTCTCAAAGGTCAAATCGTTGAAATTTGACCTCTTAATTGCCAAATTTCTGGCCGAAAACGAATTATACAGATTTTCCCAAATCTCAGTACCTTGTATATCAAATTTCGAGTCTGTTGACTAAAAATTGACAGAGTTATTGCGTAGGGAAATGTAGACACATACACACACACACACACACAGACACGTTCACTTTTATAGATATTCTAGCATGTAAGCCCGGCGTTGCCCGGGTGTTTGGATGTGTATGTTGAGCAAAAAAAAAAAAAGTGGTAGTAGGAAGGCAGGCTCGAACCCGTACCGCAAAGGAGGAAAAGAACGGGGAAAAAACTGACGTCTATGCTGTTACGACCACTGCTAAAATGGAAGTGCCATTTTTTTAAAATCAAGGCTTGACAATCGAAAGGAGATTACTTTCAATAATATCGGCGAAAAAGCGACCCCCCCCTGTAGAAAAGTTCCCAGTTAAAGGTGAAGATATTAATGTTTTTAGCCAATTTTTCGATATTTGTCGTCTGAAAGGTCGAACTTCAAAGCGATACTGATCTTGAGAAAATCTGTCACATTTGTCGAAAGTGTTCGGCAGACATACAAACATACATACATTTATGTATTGGTAACAAAAAGTTTTCGACCCAAACCGATGAAAAAGCTTGCCCTGTCTCTGAATACTCTTTATGTAAAATTTCAAATGTTTAGACCAGAAATTGTTTGAGTAATTTGGAAGAGACCGTAGAGGTCAATTTTTTTTTTTACTTTTACCCCCCCCCCCTTATGACCCCTTAACATGCATTATTTTGGGGTCAAATCAAGTTATTAAGTTAGATCCACGTCCTATATCTAAAATTTCAAGTGTTTAGGCCCAAAATTGTCGGAGGAGTTTGGTAGAGTTCTTAAAGGTCAAATCGTTGAACTTTGACCCATTAACAGCGAAATTTCTGGCCGAAAACTGATCACATAGATTTTCCTAAATCTCAGTACGCTCTATATCAAATTTCGAGCCTGTAGACTAAAAATTGACAGAGTTATTGCGTAGGGAAATGTACACAGACACACACACACACAGACACGTTCACTTTTATATATATATACTAGCAATGGGTGCCCGGCGTTGCCCGGGTGTTTTGAGGTGTATGCTGAGCAAAAAAAAACAAAAAACGGTCGATTTCTTAAATTTTGACCCCTATTATGACTCCTTAAAATTTATTGTTTAGGGCTCAAATCAAGTTATTAAGTTAGATCCAATTTCAAGGAACCTATATGTGAAATTTCACGTGTTTAGACCCAAAATTGTAGGAGGAGTTTGGTAGAGTTCTCAAAGGTCAAATCATTGAACTTTGACCCCTTAATCGCCAAATTTCTGTCCGAAAACCAATGACATCGATTTTTCGAAATCTCAGTACTCTGTATATCAAATTTCGAATCTGTAGACTTAAAATTGACAGAGTTATTGCGTAGGGAAATGTACACAGACACACACAGACACAGACACGTTCACTTTTATATATATATAGATATATGTTTATATGTATATATATATATATATATATATATATATATATATGTATGTACTAGCATTTCAGCCCGGTGTTGCCCGGGTGTTTGGATGTGTATATTGAGCAAAAACAAAAGTGGTAGTAGGAAGGCAAGCTTGAACCTGTACCGCGAAGGAGGAAAAGAACAGGAAAAAACCCTTGCTGTTATGACGACCACCGAACTGGACGTGACTTATGTTTAAATTAAGGCTAGAGAATCGAAAGGAGAGAATGGCTTTCAAAAATATCGGCGAAAAAAGCGATCCCCACTGTAGAAAAGTGCTCAATTGAAGGTGAAGATATTAATGTTTTTAGCTAATTTTTCGATATTTGTCGTCTAAAAAGTCGAACTTCAAAACGATACTGATCTTGGTAAAATCTCTCGCCTCTGTCAAAAGTTTTAAGGCAGACATGAAAACATACATACATACATTTATATATTGGTAACTAAAAATTTTCGACCCAAAACGATTAAAAAGCTTGCCCTGTCTCTGAATACTCTTTATGTAATATTTCAAATGTTTAGACCAGAAATTGTCTGAGTAATTTGATAGAGACTGTAGCGGTCAATTTGTTTAAAACTTTGACCCCTATTATGACCCCTGAACATTTATTGTATTGGGCTCAAATCAAGTTAAGTTAGATCCATGTCCAAGGAACTTATATCTAAAATTTCAAGTGTTTAGACCCAACATTGTCGGAGGAGTTTGGTAGATTTCTCTCGTTGAACTTTGACCCCTTAACAGCCGAATTTCTGTCCGAAAACAGATTACAAAGATTTTTCCAAATCTCATTACCCTGTATATCAAATTTCGCATCTGTAGACTGAAAATTGACAGAGTTATTGCGGTGGAAAATGTACACGGACACACAGACACACACACACAGACGTTCACTTATATATATATATATATATATATATATATATATATATATATATATATATATATATATATGCGGGTATACCTACTACCTCAGGGAGATGAACGCCTCTGCCTTGCATAGTTTCAGGTCACCCTTGGGCAAGGTGTAGTACCTGTTAGCCTCCCTCTCAAGTTCTGGAGGGTTACTATATTGTGAGAACTAGGGATATTTATATACATACGCATGTTTGCTTGCTTATGCATATGTGTGTGTATATGTCCAGGTGCCGAAGAGGTTATGTGCAGTTATCTTTTGAAGAAAAAAAAAAACCAGCCAATCTGTGTAAGTGACAGAATTATGATGATGCGCTTCCCTCTTGCACACAGTAGGTATATGACGATTTTATCTGTGTATGCCCCTACCATGGGTCATGATGAAAGCACCATCATGGCGTTTTACCGAGATCTCAGTCATACCATTTCCTCTATTCCTTTATCTGAGAAGATCTTACTCATGGGTGATCTAAATACAAGGGTTGGCAAGGATCATCACACCTGGGACTCACTCGGCCGGTTTGGTGTAGGTAGGGTCAACAGTAATGGTCTGCATCTTCTCCATCTATGCAGTCAGTTTGACCTTGCTATCTGTAACACTTTTGTCAGCTACAAAGAGGTCCATAGGTTTACCTGGACCCATCCTCGTTCAAAACAAGGCCACTTGATCGATTACATTATTTCCAGGAAGGCAGATTTGTGGGACGTCTATAGTGTCCGTGTTATGCGTGGAGCTGAATGCGGCACAGATCACTTTTTGGTACGCGGGAAGTTGAAAATCTGTATAAGGAGGAAGTGTAGGTTGGGTGGTGTTGGGATTCCCAGGCGGGCTGATGTGTCCAGGCTGGTTGATCCAAGTGCACGTAAAAAGCTTCGATCCGTAGTTAATTCTGCTGATTTTGATGGGTCGTGGGCGCATTTTAAAAATACAATCTATGAAATAAGTGTAGATGTTGTTGGCTTCCACAAATCTAAACATCAGGTTTGGTTTGATGATAATGATTCTGAAATTACTCAACTCTTAAGTGCTAAAAATGAGTTCCACCATAAGATGGTGTCTGCCTCTCATGGAGGTCGAGAGTCCCTCCAACAATCACTTAAAGCAAACAAGGGTATTCTCCAAAAGCGACTCCGCCAAATGAAGAATCAGTGGTGGGCTAAACTCGCCAACCAAATCCAGATGGCTTTTGATTGTAAAGACTTCAAACGCATGTACCATTTGCTTAAAAAAGCTTTAGTCCTCAAACACTATCTACATCTCCCCTACTCTCAAGTGATGGAATTGCCCTTATAAAGGATCCTAACAAGATTCTCCTTCGTTGGACCGAGCATTATTCTGATCTCTTTGAAAACCCCTCTAATGTTGATGAGGACGTCATCAATGAATTTTTATCACAACAGAAGCTTATCCTTGAAATGTCTGTGTTCCCATCTGAGAATGAAATTAGAGATGCAATCAAGGAAGTGAACGTTGGGAGGGCTCCAGGGCTTGGTGGTATTCCTGTGGAAGTCCTCTTACATGGGGGTAATAAACTTATTTATGAAATTCTTCATCTTATCACTGATGTCTGGAGGGGTGTTCTCGTCCATCAGGATTGGGTTGATGCAATTCTTATATCACTGTACAAGGGAAAGGGGCCCAGGACCGACTGTGGAAGTTATTGTGGGATAAGTCTGTTGGAAGCAGTTGGCAAAGTATTTTCCAGAGTTCTACTCAATAGATTGTTAAAGTATATTTGTCCATCTGTCATTCCAGAAAGCCAAAGTGGCTTTTGTCCGGGCAGAGGAACCACGGACATGATCTTCTCTGCTCGGCAGTTGCAGGAGAAATGTACTGAACACCGTGTTCCGCTTTATCAGGTTTTTGTTGATTTGACTAAGGCTTTTGATACGGTGAACAGAAGTGCCTTATCGATAATTCTGGGGAAGTTGGGATGCCCACCTCAATTTCTACGATTACTCAGGGAGCTCCACACTAATATGAAGGCTCGACTGAACGTCAACAGATGCCTGTCGGAACCCATATCGGTTGACAATGGTGTGAAGCAGGGTGATATCCTAGCACCTACACTTTTTTCAATTTAATTTGCAACTATGTTATCGCATGCCTTTAGGGAATGTTCTCTAGGTGTTTATTTGCGTTTCAGAAAGGGTCTTTGATCTTCGTCGTTTTCACGCTTCTACAAGGACCTTTCAGCACTTGGTTCATGAATTGCTTTATGCGGGTGACGCCGATCTTGTGGCCCATGGTGAGAGGGATATGCAGGGTATCATGGATCTGTTTTTGGTGGCCTGTGCGTCTTTTGCACTTACTATTAGGCTTAAGAAGACTAAGGTCATGTTCACACCTCCATCCGGTAGTTTGTATGTGGAACCAAATATTTTTGTCAACAACCAGAGACTTGCCGTGGTTGACACATTTGTAGTAGTACTCTCGCCAGAGATGGAACCCTGGATGCTGAGGTCAACTATAGGATACAGCGTGCCACTAAGGCTTTTGGTGGCTTAGAGAAGCGAGTATAGTCTGACAGGGGTATAACTATTCATACAAAGATCAGTGTCTATCAATCTTGTATTTTACCATCCCTGCTTTACGCTTTTGAGGCCTGGACAACTTGTGGTAGACACAGAAAAGTCATGGAGAGAGTGCACCAGAAATTCCTGAGACACATTCTGGGCATCAGGTGGAGCACTTTTATACCTGATATGGATGTTTTCATGCGGGCTGACGTACCTTGTATCGAGAAGTTGATTATATGCAACCAAATGAGGTGGGCTGGACATCTGACAAGAATGGATGACGATAGATTGCCAAAGCACCTGTTCTATGGTGAAATTACACAAGGAAAGCGTCCACAACATAAACCGAGGAAACGCTTTAAGGATAACATCAAAGATAATCTTAAAGCTATTGGTATTGACGTGTTCAGTTGGGAAAGTGCTTCCAATGATCGTAAAAAGTGGCGCTCCTTGGTCTATCATGGCTGTGATAGTTTTGAGAAGACAAAATATGAGCATGCAAAAATGAAGCGTGATATCCGGAAGAAACATCTGTCAGATATATCGGGTATGTTGGAGGATTTCATGCAGAACCACACCTGTGATTTATGCGGTAAAATGACTTTATCTGGAGCTGGCCTATCGAGCCACAAGCGTTCACATGGAGATCAATCTTTCTTTGATGGGGAAAACATTGCAGGGCACAGATGTTCTGTTTGCTCTGTGGTCTGTAAATCGAGTGGAGGCCTGAAGCGTCCTATGAGCGTCCACAGTAGAGCAGTACCAATTGGCATCCCTCAATCTCAGTTTAAGTGTGACCTTTGCAACAGACTGTGTAAGAGCAGGGGTGGTCTGAAGAGCCACCTACGTTCGCACAGAAAATAGGAATTGATCCATCTTGATCACATCTCCACATGTATATATGTATGTGTGTTTAAGTGTATATATATGCATATAATTAAAAAAAGAAAAGATATTTCAAAAATACATGAAAATGATTGAGTAATCAACAATAAAGCAAGGGAAAGATGGTCTTCTGTTAAGAAGTGACAATCACCATATATATATATATATATATATATATATATGTATATATATATATATATATATATATATATATATGTATAATTTTTAAAATATAATTATCCACTGATACGTGTTTCGTCGTCCATGACTCATCAGAGTGGCTGAAGCTTGCGAGATTCGAAATTGACACCTCGTGATAGATTCAACCACTCTGATGAGTCGTTGACGACGAAACACGTGTCACTGGATAATTATATTTTAAAAATAATATATATGCCGCTCCCCATTAAGGGGTACCAGATTGGTCAATGGGAAAATTATTCCCAACAAGCATTTAGGTAAAAATGCACTTTCGTATAAATAATTGAATTCATTCAAGAAAGTATCGTTAACAAAAACAAATAAAAACATCTATATACATGTATATATATATATGTATATATATATATATATATATATATATATATATATATGTGTGTATTTATATATATGTATATATATATGTATATATATATATATGTGTGTATTTATATATATGTATACATATATGTATGTATATATATGTATTTATATATGTATATATGTATGCATATATATATATATATATATATATATATATATATATATATAAAGTCGAAAATATCATCGTCAAACATTCATTTGGATGGTAAATGTAGTTTTAGAAGGCGGACCATTAACAGATACATCTGCCTTGCTTAAAAAGAAAATGCTAGGTTTATTTTTGGTGTCTTTTAAAAAGAACACCCAACATTGGTGCTTGTAGTTCGTCAGAGCATTCAGCATTTGTTGAACAGGTAGAGGGATGCAACATTTCGTCGATGGGACAGAGGCTGAAGCTTAAATGACAATTTAGGACCTATCAGGTTGGCGACTCTCTTTTGAACCCTGTTGAGGAGTGAGAAACAAGTAGCAGCTGAACCAGCCCAAACATGACAACAGTACTCCATACATGGGCGAATGGTGGCCTTATAAAGGTACAGGATACTTTTAGGCGTAAGTATTTTTCTAGCATGGTGGAGAGAACCCACCTTCTTCACAAAATAACAAACTATACTTCAATACAAATAATATCAAAATAAAATAGGTTTTTCACATACAATAGTTTCACTTTAAATACTTTACAATTATCGTCATCCTTACTTAAACAAGCATCAGTAGTATATAAAGAAAATTGCGTCTGCGTAATTGAAAATAAACTAAATTATATGTGTTGATGCCAATATTTGGGACAGTAAACTGCCAAATGTTTTTTACAACAATATAATTACTTATGTATATACTTTCAGCGGCATTTGTTATCTACGCCTACGAAAGCTAAGAGGTTCTTTTTCGTTCTGAAATAATTTCTTATTCTTAAACGACGACGCAAGCACACGCAACAGGTTGGCAGATAACTACTTGTATTGCTTGCACAGAAAACGCCGTAATTACTAAGGCGTCAATGGGTGTAATAAAACCACAGCATTTTCGTTGCAATGAAACCTATACTTGGAAACAAAATTTACTATTTACTAGCAGGGTAATCCAGCCTTTTCCGGGACCTTAGAAAATGAAATATAATACTTTCATCCAAGACATTCATATAAATATTTTTTGTTTTAATATGTTTAACGACAATAGCCAAATTGAGTTAACAACACTTTCTCTTGGGTTAAATACTATAGGGTGGAATGATAAAATTGTCGCCCTAAAGGAGACGACATGATTCCATTTCTGTTTGATGAAACCGGTTTCCTTTTGTGGTTGAAGATCATCTACAATTTGATCAGTTGTGTACAAATCCCAAGAGCGATAGGAGCCTTCTATCATGTCTGAAAGAGGAAGATCGGAGATGCGCCGCTGTACAACATGCTCTCTACCGATGCAAGTTATGATAACAGGACCATTGCCAGCACCCTCAAAATACATCGCTGGATTGTCACGGATAACAGAGACGTGCCCAGGGTAATGAAAACAAAGTTTCTGGCCACGGTTATGGTCTTTGGTGTGGTTTTAAGTGAGGGCCACATCATGCCACCTCACATCTTCGAAGTCGGCTTGAAAGTCAACACCAAAGTGTACCTGGATGCGCTGAAGAGTGTGGTGATCCCCTGGTGCAATCAGGTGGTCGCTGGCAGACCCTTGGTGTGGCAGCATGATTCGGTGTTGGGGCACAAGTCCAAAGAGATCAAGGCTTGGTTTCAGAAGGAGTGCTACAACTTTGTACCCTTCTCTTATTGGTCCTATTCTCCGCCAAGCTGAACCCGCTGAGCTTTGTTTGCTCATACGTCGAGAACATCATCAACATGACCTCCCACAACACCAAAATCAGACTGATCACCACCCTCTGCTGAGTATTCGCCGAGCTCCTACTAGTGCTTGTGGAACAGGTATGCTCCCAGTTCCGGACCTGTATGAAGGCGGTGATTGAAGTTGAATGTAGCTACATTGAATAGATGTCAGCCCTACTACATAATCAAGTTACCTGAATTGATTTTTTCTAATAAGAGTTATAAAATAAACCTGTAGTATTACTTTCTTTAGGGCGACAACTTTTTTGTTCCATCCCATATTTCAGAATGAAAATCGTTTTTCTAGTATATAACGAGGATGAAGGGAAGTGCTCAAGAATTGTGTCTCAGTGTCTTAGTGGGGTCCACCTATTGCAAAAAGTGAGTTCGTCCAAGGTCTATGAAAAGATGACACCAGAATCATTCAGGAAGTAACTGGCGAGGTTGCTCTGGTTTGCACTGGACAAAGCAGGGGAGGGCAGAGCAGTAGCTCTAGATATATCCGAGGCTTTTGACAGGGTATGGCATGAGGGTCTCCTCAGGAAGATTAGATCATACGGTATCACTGGTAGAATTCTTAACATAATTAAATCCTTCTTAGATAAGAGAAAAATCCAGGTTGTCCTCGACGGTCGTACATCTAAACAATATGATATAAATGTGGGAGTGCCCCAGGGGTCTATCCTTGGACCTCTACTGCTCCTGATATTCATAAATGACCTCCCCGACAAAATTTCCTCTGAGATGGGTATATATGCTGATGACACCACACTCTATAACAGACACGACAGGAAAACAAATGAACACATATCTAAAGAAATGGCAGAAACACTAGAAGATGACCTCCAATCAGTAGTGGAATGGTGACAAAAATGGATGGTCACGTTCAATGCCGCCAAGACGAAACTAGTTTCATTTAATAATTACAAGAAACCTTCTCTACCACCTATAGCAATGGCCAACGACCCTTTATCTGAGAGTACGTCTTTCAAGCTCCTTGGCCTAACGTTCACAGGAAACATGAGTTGGAACAATTACATCGAGGGCATTGCCAGGGCCGCTGCAAGGAAGGTGGGCTCTCTCTACCGTGCTAGAAAACTACTAACACCCGAAAGTATCCTGTACCTCTATAAGGCAACCATTCGCCCATGTATGGAGTATTGCTGTCATATTTGGGATGGTGCTTGACAAGATTCAAAAGAGAGTCGCAAATCTGATAGGCTCTGAACTTGCCTCTAAGCTTCAGCCTCTGTCCCATCGACGAAACCTAGATGTAAAAGATCTTTCTACTCTAGTAGTTTCTTCCCCAGAACCGCTAGACTTTGGAATTCCATTCCAGGTCCCTGCTTCCCCAACTGTACTGACGTGCAGAAGTTCAAATGCAACGTGAACCAACATCTTGCTGCCCAAATCCCTACATAGTACCCCAGTAGTTGCTGCCCCTGTTAGTAGCCCCCTACACCAAAGTGGCAATGTGCCTTGTATGGGGTGAAAATGTAATAATAAAAAAAAAATTTTTTAAAAGTGTGTCAGATCGGATCAACAGAATTATTTGCATTGTGTTGGGTTGTGTCAACAGATTTCTGGGTCGTGTTGAGTCAGATTAACAGAATTATTCGCATTGTGTTGGGTCGTGTCGACGGAATTGTTTGGGACCGTGTCAGGTCGCATTGACGGTATTGTTCCGGTTGAGTTATGTGAACGGAAGGTTCGGTTTGCGTTTGTTGTTCAGTTGTCTTGACTGTTGTCTGCTATAAGTGATAACATTATATTTTGGTAGGAGGGTCTGTCTCTCTTTCTTCAAGAAGCCACATACTACTGTACATAGACTAATGAATGTTTAAAAGAATAAAAACACAAAGTTGAACAAAAGAATAAAAGACAACAGTGATTACGTTGATTGCTATTAATACTGCTTTTCAAACACAGAGTACCATCTACTATAATAAAAGGTCCTGTATATGACCTTAAACTATATCCGATGGTGAGGCCCCAGCTTGCGGGCTTTGGAGAGTGTGGAGCCACCCTTTAATTACTATTGCTCCCAGGTCCACTCAGTCCCAGAGTGGTAGTACCTGTTAGGGTCCCAACTATGGGTTAAATAGAAACCGACTTAAAAAAAAAACAAATATACTCTATTAAAAAATTGTTCTTCAAAATCACTGGATTCGGCATTAAATAACCCAAAAGAGTTGATATGCCGTAAAACAAAAACAACCAACCTAATATAATAAAAAAGCAGCGATTAAGCTGACAACTATTTACTCCTGATCTGAAATGGAACACATACATCAAGTCGGTGGCCAAGGTACTGGGAAAATGGTGGGATCCTTCTACTGCTCCAGAAGATATCTCATTAATGATGCAATTCTCTATCTATATAAAAGACAAGTACGTCCAAGGATGGAGTACTGCTGCCACATCTGGGCAGGAGCTGCTAAAAACAGCCTATCCTGCCTTGACAGAGTACAAAATAGACTTTGTGGCTTGGTGGGGGGTGCTCTTTTACTCTTCCCTGCAACCTCTCTCCCACAGAAGAGGCGTTACAAGCCTGTCTCTGTTTTATCGTTATTTCCATGGCAAGTGCTCGTCTGAGCTCCATTCTCTGGTCCCCCCTCGCCAATCATTTACGAAAAACACCCGACTAGCTGAAACTACTGTCAAAATTTCCCTCACTCTTTATCTGTGCCCAAATCAAAACGTAGATTCCATGAACAAAGCTTCTTTCTTAGAACTGCACGCCTGTGGAACTCTCTGCCACTTGCCTGTTTCCTCCCCGACTTCAACCTAGATGTCTTCAAGTCCAACACAAACAAATTCCTGATGAACCGCTCCATTAAGTAATGACACTTTATCAAATCTCCAATACTAACTATTACTACAATACTATCCCATTAATTACTGTACACACAATAACCCTTATCCCCGAGTGGCTACTGGGCCTTGATAAGTGGTGACCACCATGTAAAAAAAAATGCATACAACGGTGACAACATAAGATGTCGATAGGTGCCTTAGAACCATTTATGTCATTGAAGTAAACCATATTAATAATTATTATTTATTATTCTGTGTTGGTCGGGGTTCTACTAAACAATATCAATAAAAAATTGCTAGTGCTATTTCTAATGTGGAAATCTTTATTTTCTCTTTACTTTTGAATATCCGAAGAAGCTATACAACATACTGAAACGTCTTATCGAATGAATAAGGACCTTTTTAACATTAATAGCTTTACTGGCAATATTTTTAATTATTAGCTCCTTTAAGTATTAAAGCTGAGCACTTTCTGGGAAAATAAAAAGATAAATAAGCAATCAACTAGCGTTATGCAATGTCCAGGATTTCCGTTCGCTTGAACCTCTTCACGGTTTAGTGTTCATTTAGTACCTATATGTGTTAAATTTCCCTTAATCCTCGTGGCAATTGTTAGTGGCTCGGAAGTAATGTCTTAGTAAATGGAATAAAAGGTGATTTTGTTGCTGGGTTCAAATCTCCCAACCGGTAGGAATTGTCGCTTTCTGCACTGATGATTGTGAAAGAATGTAACACTTATGTCTGTAAGTATTAAATTATTTATCATTTATGAACACACACACACACACACGGATATATATATATAAAAAATTCACAGCCAAACAACGTCGCAGCTCACAAGAGCCATGACAGTCAACGAACCGAAAGTCCAAGACTCGCATGCAAGAGGCTCGGGTTTCGAATCCTGATGAGCCCAAACGAGCGCGAAACTGATGAGCCCAAATGAGCGCAAAACTCGAGTCTTGGACTTCCGGTTCGTTGACTGTCATGGCTTTTGTGAGCTGCGACGTTGTTTGGCTGTGGAATTTATTATATATAATCTCTCACATTCTGAAAATCATATATATATATATATATATATATATATATATATACGCGTTGGATCTTTTTATCTGCCGAATACAAAGAGCTTTCATTACAGGATATACTTTCGATTTAAAGTTCAATATCCTTTTTTTCTTTTTTTCTTCTTTTTTTTTTGCTGCATTAATATCCAATTTCCCTTATTCTATGTAGCTGAAACGATTTAAAAACTTTAAAAACATTTAATTTATTTTCTGTTTATTACCTTTAGCAAATTAGGTGCAAACCTTTTCTAATATTTGCTAATATTTTTCCTCCGAGGAGATGTATAAACATCGAAAACTCATGGGTAAAGAAAATATATTTTACTATACTGTATTCTTTGTCTTGCATACTGTTGTGTCGTGGAACAACAGTGAAAATAAGAACAATCAAATAGAGGTTCGGTTAAGGAACAAGTGTATTAACAATTATGTACAAAGATAGGAAAACGTGTATATCTGCTGGGCACTCGGCTAGCAGTTCAAGTGCAGTCGCATCTCTCTCACCGGTATTGGAATTACTAGCGCTATTTATAGTGCTAATCGGTGTAAATTCCTCTGTTCAAGGAAGGCTGGTATAACACCCCGCCTTGAAAATATCCCGTGTGGGATTAATAATGTTTATGTTTTGGGTTCACCCTAATCAATTCTGTTGATTTCCGTTTTCTGTTTGATCTTCTGTTCTCCGGAGCTGTCTCTGGTATGGGTACCTGAAAAGCATCAAACTCTGTGTCCATGATGTCCTCCTCGGGCGATCTGGTCACCTCACTGTTCGAGTATCTTTTCCGAATTTGGTTAGTGTGACGTTTGTGTACGAAGTCTGGTCCCTTAATCATGTAGACCATGTTGCCTATTTGTTTCTCAACAATGCCGGACTCCCAGAAAGTCTTATTATTTTTGTGAATCTTGTAGAATACTCTTTCGTCAACTTTATACCGTTTTTTTTTTTTTTTTTTTTTTTTTTTAGGTTTGGCCTATTCCGGTTTGGTAACAACTTGTGAAAAATCGATCTAACATTGCGTCCGAACATAACCTCAGCAGGTGTCTTCGACATTTCGATGTTTGCATTCGAACTGACTTTATAGACTTGTAAAAACTGTTGGATTGACTTATCCGTCGGCGACCCACTAGCATTTTTCAGAGCTCTCTTGAATGTGTCAACGAATTTCTCTGCTAGTCCATTACTTCTTGGGTGGAATGACGGAATGGTCATATGCTCGATTAGATGATCCTCATAAAAATGTTTAAATTCGGTAGACGTAAATTGTGTTCCATTGTCTGTAACAATGCAGTCTACTACTCCAAACCTAGCGAATAGTTCATACAGGAAGTTGATAGTTACCTCGGATGTGGGATTCTTATTTTAATACTTCCGGCCATTTAGATAGGCTGTCTACAATAATGAGATAGTAGAACCTATCTAGCGGTCCTGCAAAATCTAAATGAATCCTAGATCAAGGTCAGTCTGGTTTTGCCCACGATCCGAATTGAGTCGGAGGAGCTTTCATAGTTTATGTACATCCTCTACACTCCCTGATATTTCCTTCGATATCCTTATCCATGTTTGGCAAAATGAGCTTAAAGGCAAATCCGATAGTCTAAACTTTTCAAACAGATCAGTTCCAAAGAGGTTGTTTGATGTTCGCATAACAAAAATTCTTGCTTTTTCGGCCACGTTCTGGAAAAAAATATTCGTCAATAATTCTCCTTCGAAGGTAATTTTTTCCCCACTGACGCTTCTCGCCGTTTTATGTGATTTAACTATAGTGTGTCTCCCAAGCCTCTTCCATGTCTGTACATTAATAATGGAAATGTCAGACCCACTATCAAGCCGTAGCCTTACTTTCTTTTTAAACATTTTGACCTGTACAAATTTCCGGGATATTTTGTTCCTCGGTTTCAATTTTCGTAAGTTTAATGGATGTCTTTCTACCAGATTTTTTTTCTACAATGCGATGGTTTATGCCCTTTCTGGTGGCAGTTGTCACATTGTTTAAATTTATAGGGACACTCATTGTACCAATGTTTATTTCCACACCTCCAACATGTTCCAGGTGGATCGTTTCACTGTTTCTTTCTCTGGTTATTTTTTGAAGTCGAATTTTTCTTTTGATGGATCTTTTTAATATGCGACACTCCGCTTTCCTCTATGTCACAACTGTCTTGTTTCAACGTAATAAACCATTCACAGTCTTCCGCTAAGTTTTGTAGTTTTAAATTCGGTTCGTTTTCGAGTTTATTTAAAACACGGCGCCTGATTTCAGCGTCTTTATTTAAGACCAGCCCTTGCACAAATATTAAACATATAAAATTATCTGATGATAATTCCTCCTGTTTAAAATCGTCGCAATGCTTATTCACTATATTTGCATAAGTAGTGTAGTCGTCTTCCTCTCTTCTAGTAACATTCATACATTTATATCGCCTATGGAAAAGAGACGTTTTTGCAGAAAATTGTTCTGTAAGTAGCGTAACTGTTTCTTGGAAGCTCAACTCACTCGTCTTTTTGGGGAAATAAAATCCACGAACTTTGTATGCTCGGTTGTTCCCAATTTCTTTAGCAAAAGCCTAACTTTTTTTGTGTCTGACCAGATACTACAATCCGATATAAAATATCCTCATATCGTCTATAGTACTGGACGAAAGTGACATCGTCTTCTGGATTATAATTGAACTTTTCAATAGCGGTCCACACAGCTGTTTGAGAAAATGTGTTATGATTATCGTCCGCTTTAGTTAACTGTGTCACCTCCAGAATTTTTTTTTGTTCCTCCTGTGTTTTCATCAATATTTCCTCGAAGCGTTTCTGTTGTTAAAGCATTTTTTCTTCTAATGCTTGTTTAAATCTCTCTTCTCTTTATACTTGTTGTTGAATTTGCTGCTTTTGCAACGCGAGATTTTGCTCTGCCTGAAATTGGAACAATTCCAACAGTGAATCTTTGAATTTCGTATCCATCATACGAATTCAGTTTACAATTTACGCTTGTATTAAAGAAATATTCCTTAGTAAAAAAAATCAACCAGGTTTTCTTTCCCAATTCTTTTGTTTGAAGAACAACAGTTTAGCAGTCCTTTTGTAACTTAATTTGTTGAACGCTATATTTCTAGTCTTACTAGAAACAATTCAGCGAAATGACATTTGTTTAACATTTTTTTTTATTTGCACGCGTTTTTACGTAGCAAAAATAAAATCCGTTGCTTTAAATATCCAATGAATTCGTATGGGAAACTTTTTAGGTTTTTTTTGTTCTTTTTCTTTACTCTCTTTGCCTTTTGTAAAAAATTACTTGATTCTTTATGTGTTTGCTAAGCACAAATGACGTACGCGAATAATTATTTTTCAGGGTCTGTCTCTTTTTCTTTTGACAAAGTCAAGCATGTTTTGTTTTTTTTCAAACCCCACATGTTATCAAAATAACGATAAACTTACACGGTATTTGCTAGTTGGTTTTGGACATTTAACTTTGCAGAAGAAAATTCTTACCGTAGGAAAAATGGCTTCTGGTGAAGAAAAAATTGAACTCTTTTTCCCTTTCTAAAACACTTGGTAAGTGCGTTCAATTATTAAATAATTGACAACATTCGCATTTTTCGCTGAAGATTTTGGTAGCAAGTTTTTCCCGTCGCCAAATTACTATTGTATTAATTAATTCGCTGTTAATCCTTACGTATCCAAATATCTGTTGAAATGACGAAGCTGTTCTGCCGTAAAGATTTTACGAATTTTCATTTCAATCACTTTTTGTGATTCTTTGCAGTGATGGTCGTTTCGATTCCTTGTCGCCAATCTGTTATGTCGTGGAACAACAGTGAAAATAAGAACAATCAAATCGAGGTTCGATTAAGGAACAAGTGTATTAACAATAATGTACAAAGATAGGAAAGCATGTATATCTGCTGGGCACTCGGCTAGCAGTTGAAGTGCAATCGCATCTCTCTCACCGGTGTTGGAATTACTAGCGCTATTTATAATGCTAATCGGTGTAAATTCCTCTGTTCAAGGAAGGCAGGTATAACACATACAATAAAATTTCTATATTTGAAATTTAACTTTTTCAACTCACAAATTTTAAATTCGTAAATTATGATAGATAGATAGATAGAGAGAGAGAGAGAAAGATATAGACAGTATCAGTTTGCATGCAAGAATTATAAGATAGTGAAGACAAATCAAGACTCAGATATTGTGAAAGTATATTGGATGGTAAAACTTTTGTAGAGAAGTTTGAGAAGAACTGATGCTAATGTGATTCCAAGAGGATCTTCAGCTATTACGAGACAGTATTGTCAGCCAAGATAAGAGTCTATCAGGTACACCATGTGATGATATCTATATATCTATAACAGTGAAATTGGCTGTGTGTGTGCACATTTCCCTACCAAACTACTCTGTCAATTTTCAGTCTACAGACTCGAGATTTGACATAAGGGGTATTGAGATTTGGGAAGATCTTTTTAATCGGTTTTCGGCCAGAAATTTGTCTGTCAAGGGGTCAAAGTTTAACGATTTGACCGTTAAAAACTCTAATCCCCCCCGCCAATTTTGGATCTAAATACTTGAAAGTTTAGATGTAGGTTACTTGGACATGGATCAGACTTTTTCATTTGATTTGAGTCCAAAACAATAAATGTTAAATGGTCAAAATTGGGGTCAAAGTTTAAAAATATTTTATCTCTGTGGTTTCTAACAAATTACTCAGCCAATTTTTGGTCTAAACATTTTAAATTTTACATAAAGTGTATTCAGACATAGGGAAAACTTTTTAATCGGTTTTTATCAAAACAATTGACTGCGGAGGAGTCACAGTTCCAAAGATTTTCTGCCAAGGTGTCAAAGTTAAAAAGTTTGCTGTTTCTAGCAAACTATTCAGCCAATTTTAGGTTTAAACATTTGAAATTTTACATAAAGAGTATTCAGACATGCAGCAAGTTTTTTAACCAGCTTTTGGGCAAACATTTGGCTGCTAAATGGTCGAAGTTGAAAGAGTTGACCTTTACAGACTCTACCGCACATTCTGGGTCTAAACACTTGAAATTATAGATGTAGATTACCCGGACATGAGTCAAACTTTTGAATATATATATATATACATATGCACATAAAGTTATGAACAGTACATAGAGTTCGAGCAAAGCCGGGCTTAACTGCTAGTATGGAAATAAAATATAGCCTGTAAAGATTGAGGATATGCGTTGCATGGATATAAATCATATGAGAATGAAACGATGGATATGTAATATGTAAGCTAAAGGCAGGCTACATTAAAGAGGAACATTAAAAATAGACATTACAAGGAAATGTTGCAGAACAGGAAACTTCTTTGGTCCTATTGCATTGAACGAATGAATGAGAGTGTTTGAGTTAAAAAAAAAAAAAGATGTGAAACAATTAAGGTAGACAGATCAGCTGGCATTGGGTAGGCCAAGAAAAACATAGGAGGAAGTGAAATCGGTGTCAATGAAAACCCGGCCAGAGATATGTATTTTGGAAGTTTAACAAATGCCAGAATGTAACACAGACATTAAACCGATGATGCTTGTTGTCGTTGTTGTTGAAGAGGAGGAGAAGGATCATTCCATTCGAATGAATTAGATCATTTTTGTTGCCATTCTTTTCTCCGGCATCTTTCTACTTAGCATTCTGGTACTTATGGGAGTGACCACGTGATTGTTGTAAACATTCCTAAGTAAATGTGTTTCATGGAAATTTACTTACTACGCTGAGATTGTGAGAACAATCGTTAACAACTTAGTCACCGTCAGCACCCTGATAATGATTGTGAGCATCAGTATTAAATGGTTTTGTTAGTTAAATGTTATATATACCGTATAACCCGGATATAAGAGAAGTCGTCTTATATCCGGGTTTTGTCTATTTTGTTTAGGTAAGTATGGAAACATTTCTTATAACGCTTTTTATGTATAGAACAATAGTTTATTTTATAGTTATCGACATTAAAAAAAAAGACAAAAATACATTTTCAATCAATTTTCACACATAATTCAGTTCAAAATTACTTTTTCTTAAAAAAAGTCAATCAATTTTGATTATACAGAAATTTTTGTTTACATCATGAACACTTTCATACAGTCGGTAAATCATTTTCAATGCGTCATCAGGATTACTGCTTTTTGCTTCAAAGTAGGCTGTCAGAGTTTCAAGTGCATTCAATGCAGCCATAGAATTTGGCACTGGTTTGTCACTTTCAGAAACTTCAGAACTTACGCTTTCAGCATCATCATCTTCGTCAAAATCTTGATCATCCGATTTTATACCACGTGTGATGTCCGTGTGAGTCAGTTTTCCATAATGTTGTGTGATGTCATCGAAACTGATAATTCGTCAAAATCTGTTTTGCTCCATGGCCGATGGTGGAAAAAGTTGATTATTTTCGTCGAGTATTTCTTCCACTTCAGCCTGTGATTTAATGACAAATCCGGCCTTTTTAAAACAATTTTGAATTATTGACAATTTTACCATGAAAAGTGTTTTTTTTTTTACATGGGGGGGGGGTCACCACCTATCAAGGCATGAAGGCAACTCAGGGATAAGGGTTATTCCGTGTACAGTAATCAATGAGATAGTATTGTAGTAATCATTAGTATTGGGGGTTTTGATAGAGTGTCTTACTTAAGGGGGTGGTTTGCCAGGAGTTTGTTTATGTTGGACTTGAAGACGTCCAAGTTGTAGTAAGGTGGGAAACAGGTAAGCGGCAGAGAGTTCCACTGGCGTGCATTTCTAAGAAAGAAGCTTTGCTCATGAAATCTACGTTTGGATTTAGGCACAGATAGAGAGTGGGGAAAATTATTGACAGTAGTTTCAGCCAGACGGGTGTTTCTCGTGAAAGATTGGCGAGGGGGGGGGACGAGGGATTGGAGCTCAGACGAGCACCTGCCATGCAAATAATGATAAAACAAAGACAGGGTCGCAACATCTCTACTGTGGGAGAGAGGTTGCAGGGAAGAGAAAAGGGCATCCTCCACTAAACCACGAAGTCTATTTTGTACTCTGTCAAGGCAGGATAGGCTGTTTTTAGCAGCTCCTGCCCGGATGTGGCAGCAGTACTCCATCCTTGAACGTACTTGGCTATAATACAGATAGAGAATTGCATCAGTAGTGAGATATCTTCTGGAGCGGTAGAAGGATCCCACCATTTTCCCAGCATCCCTGGCAACAGATTTGATGTATGTGTTCCATTTCAGATCAGGAGTAAATATCAAGCCCAGAAGCTTGTCAAAACATGGAGCCTCCACAAGACGAGAGCCATCCATTTCAATTGATGCCAGATGGGGATCAGAGCGTTGATGATGTAAAGATAGAAGCTTGGTTTTGGATACATTAAAAGTGACCAGCCACCTCTTCCCCCATTGTATCACGTGCTCAAGATCAGAGGAGAGAGAATTAGAGAGAACTTTGTCATTTACGGCCCTTGATGTGTTGCCATAGATGGTCGTGTTATCAGCATAGATGTCAACGAATTATTTAAGTATGTGTTTTGGGAGATCAGTGATGTAGATCAGGAAGAGAGTTGGGCCCAGGATGGAACCCTGGTGGACTCCAGCAATAATACTGTGGGCCTCTGATTTCTGCCCATCAACCACTACTCTTATGAACCTATCAGAGAGAAATGATTTAATGATTGAGAAAACATTTCCAGTGATACTGTAGCTGGAAATCTTGTGAAGTGGGCCCTTATGCCATACCTTATCGAAGGCCTTCGATATATCAAGAGCAATTGCCCTGGAAAGGAAACTTTTGTCAATAGATTCAGTGTTCATTTCATCATGTGCATGGCCTTCAAAACAGTGAACCAAAGTTGAATGAAACTGGTAATGTTTAATTGCATAAGCGACAATTTGATATTTGACAGATTTGTACCCAGCGGTAAATTATGACAAGTTGCATTGTCCAAAAACAGAATAATCTTTCAATTTTGAACAATCATTTTTCAATCAAGTGTTTTCATAACGACAGTAAACAGCTGACTAAGCCTCCAGGCTTTACGATTAGCGAAGCAAGAAATGGCAGAGTTTTGACATTTTTACAGGAGCATGGTTTTGCCGACATGCCAACAATTACAGCTTGCTTTTCATTGCCGTCCATGTTTGTGAATTGAAGCATTGTGAGTCTTTCTTTGGGAACTTTTGTCCCATTTGACTGTTCATCGCCGGCAAATCGCAAAGAACCAAACGGCATGGCTTTGTAGAAAAGTCCTGTTTCATCACAGTTCCAAACATCTTTTGGATCATATCCACGAAAAAGTTGCGATATTCGTTGGCAGAACCGTGATCTGCTGACGTTGATTCGCCTTGAAATTTTTTGAATGAAACGTCACTGGTTTGTTTCCAGCGCACGAGCTAGCCTATAGGAACATGCCTTTTTAATGTAGCATGCATTTAAGCAAACCACACACACACACATCCATGCATACACCTTTCAACCAACGCATCAGTTGTCGCCCCTGTGATAACCTCCACTTTGCCAACAGGTGGCGCTCTCCATTTCCTGTTCCGTTTTCTCTCTCTCTCTTCTTTCTCTTTACTCTCGAGACATGGGGCTGAAAACACGTGTTTGCCTTCAATTCAAGCCTCAAATATGTGGCACGCAAATTACATCCATGCCTCGACATGGCGTTTATCTTTTCTCAAGACAGGTATGAAATTCGTATAAAAAGACTCTTACACACACAATGAACTTCCAACATATGCTTTGACGAACTCTCACATATATGCACGCACGCATACACATAACGAACGTTTATCTACATGCATGCTAGTTTATAAACACACGCTCTGTAACGTTGGTAACCTTTCTATGTAAATAAATATTCCTTGTACATGTGTAAATATATGATCCTGTTTCAATGTGCTTCATTTAAATGTCTTAAATGTACTCATAACATGTGCCATTATTGTTGATTGTTTTCTTTATTACGCTGTCCTAGTAACGACGACCTCCAACTATCCAGCTTATCGAACACACAGCCTAATTCACGTAACAAGTTCATATACACAGCCTACAAAGAGGAGATCCAGCTATACAACCGGTATATTAGCTGCACATCGGATCCCCCACAAGCGATTGCTCGGTCCAAAATCAACTTCGAGATTTACGGCTAGTAAATGGGTACATGCTCGCGTAAACCATTGTGTGCGCGCTTCGTTAACCTCCTTGTGCACGGATTGGCGCTTTCGTTTGCGATTAGTGTTTCCGTTCATTTGCATGCAAGATCTGAGATCGTCTTCTTTCTTGAGAATTTTGGCTGCTGTTGAACAACCGATTCCGTATTTTTTGGCCGCAGTTTGAGTTTCTTCGCTTTGACATCGTCGATGAGCTCCAACTGTTTAGAAAAGCTCAGAGTTTTTCGCTGAGACGCCGACATCACTAATCGCAACGATCGCAAGCAAACGGTTTTCGGTGGCAAAATTAACAAACAAACTTCTGACTCAACTGGTGAAGTGAACGTGCTGTCTAGATAAATGCAACGACAAGCAAAGTCGGCCTTACACACAAAGTAAAATCATAAGGTAGAGGGCGTCTCCTACAAACACAGACTGGACACACTGTGTCTCTAGACTGGTCAAGATTATGTCATTGCACTTCACTCTCTCTCTCTCTCTCTCTCTCTCTCTCTCTCTCTCTCTCTCTCTAACTTACCTTTGTTTGCCTGATTTATGGCATCACACTGTCACTTAAAAAGAACTCTCTTATATCAGGAGATGACGGACCAGAGAAAATATATTTTATATCCGGGTTTCGAGCGACTTCGGGTCTCTTATATCCGGGTTATATATATATAGTCAGGGTCGTAACTTCCGTGATAGAAGCGTTGATTGAATTTTAAAATAAAATACGTATGACATAGTTTCAAAACAAAATTACAACGCAATATTATGAAAAATAAACAAATATTTATTTGTTTAAAATTAATATTTCGGACCTATACTCTATCCTCAGAATTTTATACATTTTTAAAAAAAATTTTTTCTCGACATGATGTTATGTTGAAGAAAAAACAATTAGTAAATTGTCCGCGTGTTGTTGTCTGCGGTGTTATATTGAAATGCCGGTAAAATGCGTTGGCGAACGCGATATGAAAGTCGGGGTTGTCATTTCTGTGATAGAAGTGTTGCACAACCCTGACTTTCATATCATCTTCGATAAACGTATTCTTCTGGCATTTCAAAATAACACCGCAGACAACAACACGTGGACTCTTTACTAACTGTTTTTTTTTCTTCAACTTAACATCATGTCGAGAAAAAAATGTATAAAATTCTGAGGATGGAGTATAAGTCCGAAATATTAATTTTAAACTAATAAATGTTTGTTTATTTTTCATATTGCGTTGTAATTTGACTTTCAAACTTATCTCATACGTATTATATATATATATATATATATATATATATATATATATATATATATATATATGGGTTTGTATTACTGTACACATAGATTCGAAAAAGTTGTCAAAAAACAAATATATAACAAATAAATGTTATCAAAGGCAAGATAAGTTACTTTTCTACCAAACTGGATATAATTTTCGTGTTTTTATTCAATTTAACATGTTTATTCAGCTCGAAAAGCATACAGTGTTTAGCGATGTATTGGAAAATTCAAGATGGCGGCCGATTCTCTCTTTAACACGGTAAGTTTGGAAAAAGGTGTAATAAATAATAAACTAGACAAAATACTGTTAGAAATTCGCTCAATATATGTTACCGTGACATAACTTGACCTATATTCGGTGGTTTTTAATAGTATTTTTATCGAGAATGATAACATAAAAAACAGCCGGTGTCAGATAAAGTGGCTCCAGGAAAATAAAATAAAACTCGCACAGTCGTTTGAAATTTTCTAACATTAAACTGTGAACTCCCTGGGGAGCGGCCTGTAAACATTTGGCCACTAGGTGCGAAAAAATACTTGACCGCTTTAAACCGTTTGATAAGGGGGTGGACAAGTGACTTCTAAAACATTTACTTAAACCAATAAAAAATGAAATGAAAGTTGAAAGTGATTCCCCTACAAAAATACAAAACAAAATTAATTGCTTTTTTTCGCCATTCCTTGTCATATTTGCCAATGCCGAGTAAGGGAGCGAACCAAAACCTAACCAGACAAAATCCAACACTATTATATTCTACTTTTGATTTAATTAGCAATAATGTTTGATATTATTTTTCTTGACAAAATATTTCTTTAAATTTAAACAATTTTTTCAATACCTTAAAAATAAATTGCATTCTTCTAAAGGTTATCTAGCGAATTTTCGCAAAGTTTCAAGTTTTATTTTGTTTATTTTACGCAGATAAAATAAATTTAGATCTTCTTTTAATGTTATCATGATCTATAGAGGTTAGTTTTACTAATAGTTTAAAAGGAATAAATATTTATCAACGGTATCAGCAATGAAAAATTAACATAATAAAATATTAAAAGAATCGGTTTTGTAATCGGAAATTAGACACAATTTTTTCCGATTCCGATACCGATTCCGATACCCCGAAAACTACTGATTTTTCCGATTCCCGATTAATCGGTACAACACTAATATATATATATATATATATATATATATATATATATATATATATATATATATATATATATATATATATATATATAATGTGTGTGTGTGTAATAATTATCTATTTATATCCAGAGATTCTAGTTGTTCCATGCTTATGCAATGATCAGTCTAGGATTATAATTCCTGTTGGTCGTGAGATTTAAACCCAGTCGCGAAGTCACCTTTTAACTCCATTTGCTAAACTTCTACCTCCGAACCACAAAACAATTCGGTCCTGGATATGACCTTAAACTATATCCGATGGTGAGGCCCCAGCTTGCTGTGGAGCCACCTTTAATTGCCATTGCTCCCATGTCCACTCTGACTCTGTTAGGGTCCCAACTATGGGTTAAATAGAAACCGACTTTAAAAAAAAACATATATACTCTATTAAAAAATCGTTCTTCAAAATCACTGGATTCGGCATTAAATAACCTGAAAAGGGTTGATATGCCATAAAACAAGAACAAACAAACAAAACAATTGCCACGAAAATGTAGGGAATAAAGAACTAATAAATGCTGAATTCGGGCACAGACATTAGACAATCCATAGTGTTTGAACAACAGGAAGTCGTGAACATTGCATGGACGCTATAGTTGATATTTCACAGACAGTGTCCATCATTAAGTATTCTTAAAGGGGCTTGATAATTATAATTAAATAATAATTATTCTTTTATACATAGAGACACTAGTGTAGGCACCACCAAAACTGGGGGGGGGCAGGAAAGTACTTTTTGACGGACCGTCTTTTTAAAAATCTACCAAAAATCAGGAAATTATCCAATCAATACGAAATTTTCAGCGATTACTAAGAGAAGAATGAACTTTATAACAGTGCACTTATTTTTCATAAACAATATTTATATATATATATATTTTTTTTTTTTTTTGCTTACAATCCCCCCTTGTTTTGAGGGGGTTCAAAATATGCTTAAAATAATCATCTGAAACTGAACAAAACATATTATGTTGTTGTAAGGGGCGGGATTATAGATAAAAAAAAATTGTTTGCATATCTTATTTTGATGTCTGAATATCAAAACTTCGATTGTGTTTAATTATCCCGCTTTTGAGTTTTGAAGTGTGAAATTCGGTGAATATGTTAAGAAAAATAATTAATTTAAGTTAAGCAAAACAAAAAAACAATGTTTTAATATTCATACGAAAAAAGCCATTTTAAAATCTTTGATAAATAAATTAACAATTTCTTTTTAGCGAGCCGAATAATGCATGGCCATTATTAAACAGAGCATGCTTTGAAGAATCGATACAAAAAAAAAATTCGATAAATATTGTACCCTTTGTGTTAAAAACATCATTATTTTTTCGATCAAGTTTGGAAACGTTTGCCGCCTTTCGACTACGGTGGACCAAACGCGCTGAAATAATTTTTTTGTTCTGCTTTAAATTGCTCCCCTCCCCATTTTGGAGAGCCTGGCCCCCACACACATACACATTAAAAACCAAACTCATACAAATGGTCACCCATCTGATACTGGCCAGCCTCAGCGTTAATAATACATTGATATTTTCGTCACTGAAAAATAAGTTGCTTTTTTTTTTGCTTTTTGGTCTTCCGTAGTTTGCTTTTTATCAAGCACAAATGTAAACAATAATCAAATCGACTCGAAGTAACTGGTTGCCTATATGAATAAGTGGAATTATTTGAAATCCAGGTACTTATATTATAATATTTTTGCATATTCTCATAGAAAATCACCCTAAGTCTTAGTTAGACAAGAAATAAACAAATTAATTCTTCAAAAACCTGTTTTTTTTTGTTTTTAACTATTTATATACGTTTTTTGTGCAAGACAAAAAATGTCAATTGTTAACTTTTGGGGAAAATTTAACATTTCAAATTTAATTAAAAATAGTAGAAAAAGTTTTACATTATTCTGTTTTCTATATGATAAAATTCAGGGTTTTATCTTTCTGGGGGGAAAAAAGGTTACTCAGAAATAATGGATTTTAATAAATGTAATTTCGTTTTAAAAAACAACAACAACTTGATTTTTCGGCCATTTTGGGCGGTGCCTACACTAGTGTTTCATGCTTACGCAATCATTAGTGTAGGATGACAATTCCTGCCGGTCGGGAGATTCGAACCCAGCCATGAAGCCTGCTTTGCCTCTATTTGCTATATTGTGATTTTCTTTAGGTACTTATTTAGGTACTTATTTAGGTACTAGGTCAATAATTTTCCCCACTCTTTATCTGTGCCTAAATCTAAAACGTAGATTCCATGAACAAAGTTTCTTTCTTAGAAGTGCACGCCTGTGGAACTCTCTTCTGTTTGCCTGTTTCCCAGCTGACTACAACTTGGTTGTCTTCAAGTCCAACATAAACAAATTCCTGTTAATCGCCCCTTAAGTAAGACACTTTATCAAATCTCCAATATTAATGATTACTACGATACTATCCCATTGATTACTGTACACGCAATAACCCTTATCCCCGACTGGCTTCCGGGCCTTGATAAGTGGTGACCACCATGTAAAAAAAAAAGTGTGCTTCGTTTGTTTTGAATAAATTACACAAATCAATTGCACATTGTTGGGGTGAGTGCTTTCACTCTTTGTCCACGTTTTGTTAAGCAAAACCAACGTTGATGTTTTGCATATTGCGTCGGGTTATTCAATTACAATTCGAAAACGTTGCGTGCAAAGCATTTTCCAAATTGAATCTATCTTCCACGTTATGAGGCTGGAAAGCAATTGGCATCCTTCTGCGACAGCAAACACGGGGTAACCATAACAACAAAATATGTCTCTCTCCATGCAATCACTGAGACAATGAATTGCAGATGAGGACAGAAGTGGTGGATGTGGAAGGGGCGGGGAGAAATAGAGGAAGAGTGATGCATCAAACACTCATTCTTCATAATCTGTGAGTTTTATCACATAAGAACATGTTCATTTTTTTTTCTTCAGTTACAACGAAAACTAAATTCCATAAGTTTGTGGCCGTATATTTTACATCTATACTTACTCTATGTATCCAAGTCGAAAGATATTGCCAGGCGGAGGGTTTAGTCACATAGTATTTAAGATAAATAGAATGTCTCAACTCTTAATGCTCTTATCATTTTCCTGAAAGTGGAGCACAGGTTGGATTTATAGAAGTATAAACGGGCTTCTGTCCACATCTATCTTCATTTATGAAAATCAAACGGTCAAGGAAAAATAACTCTCATAACTATAATGAATAAAGCTTACTTCCGTTTTTAAACAGAACTGATGTCGGCTTTATATATAAAAGCGAAAAGGTATGTATGTTTTTGTGTATGTTTGGATGTCTGCTAAAAACTTTCGACAGACGCGACAAAAATTCAAAAACTCGGTATCACATCGAAGCTCCATCCGTTGCTCGAAAAATATCGAAAAATTGGCTTAAAACGTTAACTGTTTCACCCCGAAATCGACAATTTTCGATAGGGGGGGTCAACAAAAACGGTCCTCTCGTGACAATGACCGATTCTACGCATGCGTCAGATGACGTCGTGACCTGATTTACTTTAAATAGTTGAAAAACCAAACAAATTTCATGTACGTTGCGTTAGCTCACTTGGTTAAGGCCTTGGTTCATTATCTAAACGTTTTGGGTTCGAGTCGTGGTGTGAGATGTTTTTTCTTTCGATTTTTTAAATTTAAATATTGAACCAGTGTTATTTAAGCCATTTTTCACGTAACGTTCGTTTTTCTGCTTTTCTGTTTTGTTTGTTTTTACTTCGCTTATTCTTAGCGACACCCCAAAACACTCGGGTACCACCGATTTCTTAAATTTTAATATCGAAACAGGTTTATTTAAGCCATTTTTCACGTGTTCGTTTTTCTGTTTTCATCGTTCATTTGCCTTACGTTAGTTTTTTTATTGTTTGGTCGCCGCGTAGCGGGGAAAACAGAAACTGACTTCCGCAACTTGACATTGTCGCACCTGTTAATTTCAGTTTATAAACGTCAACTTAACACACTTATCAATTCATCTGTTCCCGTGGTCGAGATGGTTAGATCGCAGGGGTTTTTTTTCATTTCCTTTCTACCTCCGCGTCAAACGTTCGGGGTTCAAGCCTATCTTTATACTAAATCTATTTTTTTCTTTTACACCTTCAAACAACCGGCCAACGTTTTTTTTAACAGGGTTGTTTTAATCAACCCCCCCCCACCAACACACAATTCCAAACACCCGGGCAACGCCGGGTACCCCGGCTAGTCTATAATATAAATCTCACCTGGCTTTTTAAATGTATGTATGTACGTACATATGTATATATGTATGTATGCCTACAACTTTCGACAGAGGCGACGGATTTTCACGAGATCGGTATCGTTTTGAAGTTCGATATCTCGGACGACAAATATTGAAAAATTGGCTAAAAACATAAATTCCTTCACCCTTAACTGGGCAGTTTTCTAGAAAGAGGGGGCGAGCCATTTTTGCAAGTCATTGTATTGATTGAAATGATTTTGCCTAATTTAAACATTCCGAACTCCCGGTCGAGTCATGGGGTAAGGGTAAGACGTCAGGTTTTCTTGCACCTCCTTTCCTGCCTTGCCTTTGTCACGGGTTCGAGCCTGCCTTCCTAATACCACTTTTTTTTTGTTTATTTTACTCAACACTCACCTCCAAACACCCGGGCAACGCTGGGCACCCAGGATAGTTAAAAATAAATTAAATAAATCAAATTTAAATAATATTGCGAAACAGAACAATTAAAACGACTCTATGACTGAAAAAACCATCAATAACATAATTAACTGATTATTAAAAAAAAAAGAGTTCCTTTAATGTAATATGTAAATTTTGGAATTTCTTTAATTTAAATTTCTTCTGAATAATGAATGAATGGGGACGATGGAATAAAAGTGTCTAACATCCGTTCTCAGTATGAAAATTAGTTTGCATACATTAATCAAATTTTGGACAAACAAACAAACAGAAATACGGCTCTATTATAAGATACATAAAACCATTCATGTTTAATTTCTGAACAAATAATCAGGCTAAATGTGTGAATGTATGTTTTACAATAGTTTTTATATCTAAATAAAGTTTAATTTAGTTTAACTAACCAATCGGACTCGTTGGTAATATTATTCACTCTTGGGTTATTATTTCTAGTCGCGAAACTACTAAGCTATACACACGTATTGAGCCCTGTTGAAGTAAATGCTGAAAATATATATGCGCAATATAAAGTTAGATATGTGTAAATGCTAGTGAGAAATAATTTCCCCTTTGTCATTGTGATGACTAAAATATGAATCGATATAAATATTTTTTAAATACATTCATCCACAGACACGTGTTTAGTCATTATACGTCTTATCAGTAGGTATTGCTTTTGAATCTCGCTAAATTCAACCACGCTGACGAGTCATATAATGACAAAAGTTATATCCGTCACTAATTATATTTTAAAGATATATGCGTCACTCTATCTGGAGAAAATTATTCTCAACTGACATTCATGTAGAGTGATTTTCGTTTACAAGTATTTATTTTTTTTACAAGTATTTATTTTTTTTTACAAGTATTTATTTTTTTACAAGTATTTATTTTTTTTACAAGTATTTATTTTTTTACAAGTATTTATTTTTTTTACAAGTATTTATTTTTTTACAAGTATTTATTTTTTTTACAAGTATTTATTTTTTTACAAGTATTTATTTTTTACAAGTATTTATTTTTTTTACAAGTATTTATTTTTTTTACAAGTATTTATTTTTTTTACAAGTATTTATTTTTTTTACAAATATTTATTTTTTTACAAGTATTTATTTTTTTACAAGTATTTATTTTTTTTACAAGTATTTATTTTTTTTACAAGTATTTATTTTTTTTTACAAGTATTTATTTTTTTACAAGTATTTATTTTTTTTACAAGTATTTATTTTTTTACAAGTATTTATTTTTTTTACAAGTATTTATTTTTTTACAAGTATTTATTTTTTTTACAAGTATCGCAAACAAAATAAACCAATAAATGACATCATTTTAAGACGTAAATTAAAATATTTTTATTTTTTTATTTTAAAACACAAATGAGACATCATTTTAAGATTCATCATTGCTGCTAGAAGTATCAAGAGTATCACTCCCATAATTTAAAAACAGCGTCAGATCATTTTCTACTGCTGACCAGTGGTGTTCGATGCCTCAGCATCTAAACTACAGGACGCAATACTGACAGTGAAAAAAAAAATTATCGTTTATATGAATTTTTTCATTTGTTTACACAATTACGATAATGGTGATCAAGAGAACTCAATTCTTTTTGCAGAAGAGAATTGCATTATGCTAAGTAGAAACTATAATTTTTTTTTTTACATTACACTCCTCTATACAGACGGGAGCTTATGTTATGAAAATATATTGCAATTAAACTACTGTGAGAAATAACCTCGTATAATTAGATAGGCCGTAAACTAATGACAAACACTTAGCTAACTTGATTTAGCACGTCTTCATAGAGTTCATTAAAATCTGACTTCAGGATGGTCTAGTCTGTATAAAGTGTTCCTTGTCGTGTGAGAAATAACCTCATATATTTTGATAGGACCTGGCGCGTCAGAAAATATCATAAAATAATAACAAACATTTACCTTCAATCATTTGGAATACTTAAGATCAACGATTCCCAAAACAATAGAACTAAAATATCGGCTTATGTAAGTTTTCCACCATTGTTGATTGAACTGGAGTAATGAGTTCATAAATTAACAAAAAGAAATTGAACAACTAAGTTCAAACAATTCAACGAAAGTTCTTCGTGATGAACAATTCAAGATGAAATTCCTTCTGGCTATGTTGGTTTGTACCACTCAAACACATCTAACAAGAAAGGAAAATTATATTGCTGGGGTTAACATCCGCCATAAAGAATCTATGAATGAGTTGTTGTCGGTTCGCCATTCAGACAGCAAACTAAAGTGACGGTGTAATTTTCTCGCCTAATGCAACCCTTCGAAACATTGAGCACGTGGGACTAGAAAAGGAAGAGGAAGAGTGCGAGTCATATTTTAAATAGTACAATTTCTGACACACTTACAAGAGAAGCAACGAAATGGCATTTGTGTTGCCTTATGTTTATATATAAAAACGTAGTATTTAGTTTAGCTAGCTAACCAATCAGATTCATTGTTACTTTTTTCCACAGGTTTTTATATTCGTCAGCCAATCGCCAGGCTTTACTCAGACAAGTTCCAGCTACTTCTATTGTTCTGTTTAGTATAAGTGATGAACTTTTTTTAAGTATAACGACGTAATAATTAATCCTATCTAAACATGGGTGCCGTGGAAGATTCAGTGTAGCTTAATTGCCATATATATTTTTTATAATTTAATAGCTAACTCTACTCACATATTGAGCACTTTCGAAGCAAATACTTTAAACTGAGGCATAGAATATTATATCTCCTTATAACATTTCATGTCGATACATGAACTAATTATCTATAATGATAAAGTCGTATTCCTATCTGTCTGTCTGTTCACAACTTGATTCATATGTGCAAAATGTACACCGTTTCACAAATGAATTTTCAAACATAAAATGGAATTTTTTACTCCAGTATAGTTTCGGTACATGCTATCTATTCAAAGCAAATCTACATTATAGAAGTAGCCTCATTTGCCTATTACATTGAAGAAAACCTGTTTTAATAATTAGCGCCATGTTATAACCTGTTTGTTCTAAAAGAATTGTCTCAATTGTTTCATTTAGAAATATTATTTAAAGTTGATTTATAATATTTGTTTTTAATTTATTTTCTATCATTATTACCTGACACCAGTTGCCTTTAAAAACGGAAGTAAGCTAATTTATTTAAGCTGTGAGAGTCATTTCCCCTTTAAGCTATGAGAGTTATTTCCTGTTTAATTTTCATGGATGAAAATGGATGTACATTATGCTTCCATGAATCCAATATGTGGCACATTTTCAGGAAAATTTTAAGAAGTTAAGTCATTCGGTGTATCTTAAATAGTATGTGATTGAAGTTTCCACCAGCCTGTTTCAAGTCTTGCAACGCCGGGTATATACAGTTAATATATATATATATATATATATATATATATATATATATATATATATATATATATATATATATATATATTATGAAAATATATAGCAATTACACTACTGTGAGAAATAACTGAGTATAATTAGATAGACCGTAAACTAATGACAAATACTTAGCTGACTTGATTTAGCACTTCTGCATAGAGTTCACTAAAATCTGACTTCAGGATGGTCTAGTCTGTATAAAGTGTTCCTTGCCGTGTGAGAAATAATCTGGAAGATGAGGAATCATCAGAGTAAGGAAATATCTAAATGTCATTAAGTAATTTTTTCTATATTTGCATTTTGTATAATCCTGGCCTTTCTCCTCTTCTGGTGAAAAGCATTTAGCTTCGAAATGCCATGACCTAAAGAGTATTTTTCTTAATTTTCCCTTTTAGTTTTCCTTTTTGTTCTAATCTATATATTACTAAAACTCTATGGATCTTGTATGTTTGCAATCAGATTTCCGGTTTTCAACATCCGGTTGCGCATGCGTAAATAGCAACATATTCAATCCGTTATTCCAATTCCGGAATTTTTATATCGCTTTTAATACAAACAATTTCATTTAATTTGATCAAATAGTTATTTATATATACAAATAATACATAGATTCATAGATAATTATAATATATATTATAAAATCTATTTATCTATGAATCTATTAATAATATGAAATATTACCCTATACAATATATGGAAAGAAAACACCTCTCACTTTCCCTCTAATAGATTTCAACACTCCTACTCCCTCTGTTTTCGTTACGTACGCGAGAAATAGTTACGTGTATGTGTGAGAGAGAGAAAAAGGGAGCGATGTAAAACTGGATAGAGTTATCCCCCTTAACTAATGCAGACCTTTTTACTAGAGGGCGTTATTACAAAAAAATTTCTTTTTCTTCTTCCCATGTTTTTTAAAGTCGTCTGCTTACATTTCCAAACGGAAAGCTGAATCGGTAAATGCACACATTTCTATTACATTAAATAGTGTTTTCCTTTACACAATGGGTACTGAATGTTTGCTTAAATTAAATGAAAAAAGTTACATTTTATTTTCATTTTCTATTTAAAAAGCCATTATTAACATGTGGAGAGTGTTTTTTTTTATTATTCTGTACTTTCAACTAACAATTTCATTTAAAAGATGATATATCAAAATTTGAATTTAACTATAATAAGGATTATGATACCTGTTCAGTGCATAAGTATGACCAACCACTTATAATTCAGTAACTGTAATTTAAAAAAAAATAACAATTATAATAAACAGAACGACTCATAGAAATCTATCTATATTCTTTTTTCATTTTAATATACTTTCATAGAAATGCTTCTGTTATGTAAAAAAAAACTATTTTCTTTATGCCACAAGTGTCACGCTCATACATGAATTCCATAGCTAATATAACGTACTGACCCAACGGGTCACGGGTGGTCTAGTTATAAAATAAAGTTATATATAACTTTTATTCCTTGTCATTCATTTTAATTTTATTGTTTGCTCCTCTTAATAGTGTTGAGCTTTTCTTATCTTGATAAGCTTTGCTTTGTTAACGATTTACTCTTTAATAACATAACGATATATATATATATATATATATATATATATATATATATATATATATATATATATATATATATATATATATATGTCCGTTTGTATATATGGACGTCAATGTTTGAACGAAACAAGCTTTTATTTTCGTTATATTTGCTGTATTGCAATCTTGTCTGTGAATAACCATTATCAATGGGTTGCCTTATTAAATAATCCAATATGTCGTCCTAGAATATGTCATATTTCACTCGCTATGAACGAATACTTGCGATGAAAAATACTTTATAGGTACTTATGCACAAAAAATAAACGTTTACACTTATTTCTCTATAACTAATGACATCTATAAATATTAGCAGAAAATATTTTATGAAACGTTTAAATATTAGAGTTTTATGTAACTACTAGAGTATTGTATTGGTCTATTCGGTCACTCCTTATTTTTCATGCCAAGAATATTTCATTTTAACTGAAATTTCTTATAACGATTTTCTCATTACAAATTCCAGAGACAATTAAGATAGAATCATATTGTATACATGAATTTTTTTACATAATTTTTTTCTTTGAAAGTCATGAATGTATAATTTATCATTTTTTTAAATAATATCAAAATGGGGGACTCAATATCTCTTTCTCTCTCTCTCTTATATATATATATATATATATATATATATATATATATATATATATATATATATATTTTTTAAAGTGATGATTGTGTAGTTCCAACGAGAGAAAAAATGTATATTTAAGAGTGTAGCCATCAACAATTGTGGGGTTTTCATCCTTTTTTAAATATATATATATATATATATATATATACATATATATACATATATATATATACATATATATACATACATATATATATATACATGTATATACATATATATATATGTATATACATATATATACATACATATATATACATATATATATATATGTATATATATATATATATACATATATATATATATATATATATATATATATATATATATATATATATATATATATATATATATATACAGGGTGTCCGTAAAGTTACTATACAGTCGAATTACATCCTGTGCGTTTTCTGTTTTCCAATATCGCTTCAAAATAAATTTGCGCTCTTCCAAAGTTAGCTTGCGTTGCATGCTTGATTAAATAAACCTGTAAAAAAATAAATAATAACTATTAATACAAATATAATACAATAAAACAATAAGACTGTATAGTAACTTTACGGACACCCTGTATATATATATATATATATATATATATATATATATATATATATATATATATATATATATATATATATATATATAAACAAATGGACTCTCCAGTCGATTCGACGTATGAGCTTCCACTACAACAACTAAGTTGCTCGGAAATCCACACAGTTGATTTTATTACAGTGCTGAAGGCTTTGTGTAGAACCAACCACATTTTTTGCTATTACTGCTGACCTTTGTCAGTGCCGATGAGTGCCACAGGACAGAGTATACAGTAGACCGCAGGTTTTTACGTTAGAGTTTCCTTCTCCTAGATGTATGTCAACGAAGACTTCTTCTTCCAGTGAATTAATGTGCCCCCAGATACCAACCTGGAAATTCCTACGACTTGGTGCGGTACATACGGCGCCCAGCTTTTCCAAATGGTCACCCATCTGATACTGGCCAGGCCCAACGTTGCTTAACTTCAGTGATCTGGCAAGAACCGGTGTGTCAACATGATTGTTTTATATATATATATATATATATATATATATATATATATATATATATATATATATATATATTAGTGGCCTTGTCTGTGTGTGTATGTGTGCGGAACGATCCCTACCAAACCACTCTGCCAGTTTTTGGTCTACAGACTTGAAACTTGATATATAAATGATTCGGACTTGTAGAACACATTCAGTTTTGATTTAATTGGTAAATATAGCTGCTAAGGGGTCAAAATTTTTAAAAAAATAGGACATGGTAGGCGTAAGTCGACTTGTTTAAATTTTTTAAATATCTAAAAATATACATTTATACGATAACTATGTTAATTTTAGCATTTTGATATTTAGTGCTTGTTAATAAGATGGTAACGAATAATGCTGGAGCGCTAAATGTTTTGGTTTCAATTCTAGCTGATGGCACTGAAGTCATATTTTATTTAAACTTTTCAAATCACTACTATATATATATATGGTACAATATAATAATCAATAGATAATTGGCTCAATAATAATAAATAATAAATCTGCATAAATTTAAATATCATATTTAAGCAACGCATAAATTTAAATATCATATTTAAGCATATTTTATAACTGAGCAACGCCGGGCAGAGTGCAAGGTAACCATATTGCAATTCTTTACAATTTAATATGAACCCAATTATTGTGCACAAGAAAATTGTGTGTAACAAAGCAACGTAATTCGCTTAGGGAATTTCATCTTAGAGTTCTCGGTGTGAATTTTTCATCCACATCTGCAGATGAATATAAACCCAATAACATCTAAAAAGTAGAGCTATTATGTAATCATATACGCATTTGAAATGTATTCAAATCAAATTTCAAATTGAAAGAAAAATTCGTACAAGACATGAATATTCGGATGCTGGGTCTGTACAAGAGAAAGATTACCTGAGTCGTGAACCAACCTGAATAATGATTGCAGAAAACGTGTAATATGCCTTGCACGAGTCTTTCTTTGACAAAGTTCAATTAAATGTTTTTATTTATCCACATATAGTACTCTTTTACTGTATTACATCAGTGTAGCCAGACTAGTAACTACCTCAAGCCAGGATTGAACTCGACCTCTTAGGTGACAGTCAGCGCTCCTCATCCTGATGCTATTTTCTTTTCTTCGTATAGGTATATTTTTTAACATGCTGAACATCGTATTCGGGTAAAAAGTTTTAAGATTTCCAAAGCCATGCCTCCTCACTTCCTCCATCTTTTGGTGTTATATATATATATATATATATATATATATATATATATATATATATATATATATATATAAGTGTGTGTGTTTTTTGGAACAGCAGGGATATTTCCTGTTTGTTTCTCTTTCGATCAGTCTTTTCCATTTGGTGGGCCAATGTCTGAACGTTTTATTTGAGTGTAAAAAGAAATTCGCCATAACCGAACGTTTTCAACTTCCATGAACCCCCAAATGGACAAGACGGATCGCAAGAGAAACAAATGGGATTATATTGTTTAACGAAACATGCATAAAGAGAAAAAATTCTGCCCAAATATGCCTTGATATATATATATAAAATATATATATACACTTGTGCCCGATATTATTCATACCCCTCGGATCTTTGAGATTTCTATAAGATTATTGCTCAAACCAGAAGGTAGACAATATTAAAGGGATTTCAAACAATAAATCAAGCATAAGCATTTAATTTAAACTCAACAAATAAATAAATTATGCAAGTTTGAAACATTATACAAAGAAAAACAATAATGGCACTAGTTCAAAATTATTCATACCTCTCTTACTAATAGTCAATAGCATGCCCTTTATTCTTAATAACTGCCTGTAACCGTTTTGGATATTTATCAACAAGGTTTTTACAAGCATCAACACTGATTTTTGACCATTCTTCAATGCAGTAGTTCTCCAAATCCCTCAAATTTCTAGGTTTCCGCTTTTTAACCTCAGTTTTCAATATGTGCCAGAGGTTTTCGATAGGGTTCAGGTCGGGACTCTGGCTAGGCCATTCCAAAACATTAATTTGATTATCCTCAAACCATTTCTTGACTATTTTGGCAGTATGTTTTGGATCATTATCCTGTTGAAGGACCCAGTTTGGTCCTAAATGGAGCTTCTCCGCATCCTGTCTAATGTTTTTTCTGGAGTATCTCCAAATATTGCTCCTTCTTCATGGTTCCATCTATCTTGACCAAACTACCTGGACCACTAGCCGAAAAGGAGCCCCAAAACATTAGGCTACCACCACCATGTTTCACCGTGGGTATGGTGTTCTTTGGGTTGTAAGCTTCTCCTTTCTTCCTCCAAACGTAAGAAGCATCCATATGGCCAAACAATTCAATTTTTGTTTCGTGAGTCCACAAAATACTTGAGAAAACGGACTCTGGAGAATTCACATGGTTCCTAGTAAACTTTAGACGTGCTGAAATGTGTTTTCCGGTGTGCAATGGAGTCCTTCTTGGTCTTCTTCCTTTCAGACCATTTTCATGCAGAGTCCTTTGCAATGTTTGCCTTGATATTTTTATGCCAGAAGACTCCAGATTTTCTAAAATGTCCTTAGTAGTGGTGGTTGGATTTGCATTAACACTTCTTACAATATTCCTGGTGGCTCTAGCAGACAGTTTCCTTTTCCTTCCTCTACCAATCAAGTTGTTTGTTGTGTGGTGGCTCTGGAATTTTTTGATGATGCTCTGTACTGTTGCTGTAGGGACCTCAAATTTCTTGGAAATTGACTTTTAACCTAAACCATCCTTATGTGAATTCGCAATTTTAGTCCTAAGATCATTACTAAGCTCTTTTTTCTTCCCCATTCTAATAATTTTTATTCTTTTATTGGTTTTCAGTTGATATCATTTTAATTTCTGATAAAATGCAAAAAAAACGAAATGAAATTAATCAAAGGTTGTATAAAAGCATTCAAAATAAGAATCAAACAGGAAACAAACAGTCAGAAACTCGATTAATACTGAAAAAATAAGGGGGCATGATTAATTTTGAACATTGCAGATTTTATAAATAGCTGTATATTTCTTTTATTACAAGTATCCCGAGATTTTAAGGTGACGAAAATGATCAGAAGAGGTTTATTAAGAATATGTATCAATATGGACGTAAACAATAAATTCTAACAAAGTTACACCTAATAAACTCAATTTTCAAGGGGGGGTATGAATAATATCGGGCACAACTGTATATATATATATATATATATATATATATATATATATATATATAGTATGTAGGGTTGCTTATGATGAAATGACAGTATTGTATTTGTGAATTTTTCAACAGTAGTCAGCTTATACAAGTATTAATTCTCCGCGTGTGGATTTAGTTAGCATTAATAGGATTTAATCCGCTTTTTTTTTTCTTTTTTACAAAGGAGGTCTCCACTTATCAAGGCCCGGAGACCACTCGAGGATAAGGGTTATTGAGTGTACAGTAGTTGATGGGATAATTTCTTAGTAATCATACAAATTTGGTAAATTGGATTATTCAAGAATTTGTTTAACAGCTGAATACAATTTAGTTGTCTTCAAAAACAACAAAATTGTATAGTCAGCCGGAAAACAGACTAACGCAATCGAGTTCCACAGGCGTGCAGTTCTGAGAAAGAAGCTTGTTTCAAGATTTCTTCTGCTTATTTACTCTGTGTTTGTTTTTCGATTTTCCGAATGATCCATCAAGTATTTTTCCAAATTGTCACATGTAGTATCGATAGAATTAATGTTCCAATATTCCAAAGTACTTTTGATTCAATCGTCTTTAGTTGGAAATTAATCTACTTTTTGATATTGGCTGAGTTCGTCGAATCGTGCGATAATGTTTTGTTTTCTCATATATACATGGGTGATGAGGCGATGTATGCAGGACGTGGTTATGTGCAAGGCGTGTGACTAATTAAAAATTACAAAAATTTAATTTTTTTTTTTGTCAGCTAAGGATTTGTTAAAGTCAATTACTGACCCAGACACTTGAAGATATTGTTGTTATATATATTTAGAATTATTTCCACAGCCAGACAACGTCGCAGCTCACAAGAGCCAAAAAAGCCAACAAACTGGAAGTCCCAGACTCGAGTTTCGCCCTTATTTGAGCTCATCAGTTAGACACATCCGAACTCAGGGTTTGAAACCTGAGCCTCTTGCATGCCAGGCGAGCACTCTATCAACTGAGTAAATACGCCACACACACAAGAATTCCTATTAACTTACACAGATCAAGCAAACCGCGGCATTGATCTGACAATGGAATGAACCTACTTCATACCGAACAAGGAAAGTGGTCATCCAATCAACTATAAACCAAGCTGACGTCTCACAAGTAGGAATTTTATGCTCGGAAGGACGATGCCATCATGATACGCTAACCTAGCGAGCAATCAATAATAGAATTTTTAGAATGTGAGAGAATATATAATTATTTTCACAGCCAGACAACGTCGCAGCTTACAAGAGTTACATTCTGAATATCTGAATATATATATATATATATATATATATATATATATATATATATATATATATTCCCTCTGCTTCACTTTATTTGTTTTCAAGTAAGGTCTTTGACTTACTTGTTGTTTCATCAAATACTTTTGCATGCAAAATCCGATCACGCATTTTGCTAATTCCTACCCTCTGATGAGAAGGAAAGTATTTCTTCGAAACTCCGCGGATTAAGGACTATCCACTTATCTAGTGTTTCTTTTCAGATTAAATATGTTTTTAACTCATTTCAAAGTGTTTTTTAACATGTTTTATTAACTGTTTGCTCGTATTATAAGCTCTATTTCCTATTTGGTTTTATCGAGCTTTTACATCTGGCTGAGATAACTTTATAAATATCAATTCTTTAATATTTATAATATACTTTAATTTTACCATCTTGGATAATTTTGGTAAATTTAATTGTAATTTTTATTACATATATATATATATATATATATATATATATATATATATATATATATATATATAATTATTTACTATAATAATTTTTTTGAAATACCTATGGACACTAGGGTTTCATCCTTTCACGAATCATCAATGCAAGGTTACTTGATTACTGCCAGTCGGGGGATTTGAACTGCGAGAAATATCGTTGAAATTTACACATTTATTTTTAAATGTCTTAACGTCTGTCAGGATGATCTAATGATTACATCATGATCTGTGCATGCGAGCCCAAGTGACCGACTTTATTTCAACTGTAAAGTGCTCAACAATAAGAACCGAGTTCTTAAAGGGAGCTGAAATAATTATTTACTATATTAATTTTTTTTATAACATATATTAGCCAAATTAATCTGGAGCAGGAATCTAGATCTGTTATCTAGAATATTTTGATTCTTGTTTTTTAAGAGAACTGGTGTTTAACACTGCCAAGAAGC
>NC_136482.1:186896676-186899176 GCF_053919585.1 Euprymna scolopes
ATATATATATATATATATATATATATATATTTATTTACCTGTGGAACAAATTTGATTTGGTCTATAACTGGTAACAATAGCTGCTAAGTGGTTAAATTGTTAAAAAAAAGAAAGGAATTTAGCAGGCATAAGTATAGGTAAAACGGTAATGATTAAAGCTGGAGTACTAAATGTTTTGCTATCAATTCTAGTTGATGGTACCCAAGTCGTATTTTTTAGCTTTTGAAATCACTACTATATATTGGGTGCGATATAATAATCTATAAAAATTGATTTTATAATAATAAATATGAAATCTGCATGAATTAAAATGTCATATTTAAGTGTATTTTATGAACAGGCTCCGTCGGGCGGCCTGCTAGTATATATATATATATATATCTTGAATATATATATATATATATATATATATATATATATATATATATGATTAGTTTTTTAGAAAAAGAAATCCAGCAGAGTGCTCAAGTAAAAGGAAAATCTGAAGTATAAGAGCGTATTTATATTTTGTGTACAGAAAGTTGTTAGATGAGACAAGTCATTGGTACCGTCGGTTTCAAGCCCGATAATTAGGACCGTTTACGATATCCTTATCAAGCTCTCTTGAATAAATCTTGAATTGAATCTTGACGAATATTGGCTGAAGAGAGCTCGATAAGGATATCTTAAACGGTCCTAATTATCGGGTTTGAAACCGACGGTACCAATGAATTGTCTCATCTAACAACTTTCTGTACACACATATATATATATACATATATATCCATGATTCAAGTCAGTCTTGAAAGACAAAGGATATCGCTTAGGGACAGTAGCGCATGTAATTGTGAGGCAAGAGTTGCGCAATCCTCACACCTCCCTTGAATCGGTTTGAGTCCAGAGGAAAGGAGAAGACCAGGACGGCTGGAAACAATGCCAAAATAAGCAGAGAGCACATGCAGTACCTGGAAGTCCCAAATGGTCACCCATTTAGTGATGACCAGGTTCAACATTACTTAACTTCGGTGATCTAGCAGGAACCAGTGTGTCAACATGATTATGCCGTATATATATATATATATATATATATATATATATATATATATATATATATATATATATGCTAGCTGTACCCTGCCACGCGTTGCTGTGGCTCAATTTGGTGTAATGGAAAATTCTAATAAAAAGAGTAAATACATGTTTCTTATATTCTTAGTACAGCAATCCATTCCAAAAAGTGAAAAAAAAAATGGTACTCTTGCAGAATTGGATCTGGATCCTCGGGAGTTACCGTCAATCATGGCTTGGGCTCGACTAACATTCCGAAAGTTGCTAAAACGTTGAAACGCTAAATAGTTTTTTTTTTTATTGTATTAAAAAATGTGAGTTTTTAATTAATATTTGGGTTGGGGGAGGGGGTACTATACGCAGATTCGAAAAAGCTGTTCGAAAACAAATAAATGAAAGCAAAGGTAAGGTAAATTACGTTTCTACCGAACTGGATAATTTTTTAGTGTTTTTATTTAATGTAAAATGGTTAATCGGCTCAAAAAACTCAGTGTTTATCGATGTATTTGAAAAAGATGAATGGTCGCGGACTCTGTTGAATATGTTAAATTTGGGAAAATCAGTTAAAAACTATACAAAACAGTGTCAGACACCCACTGATTATATGTTATCGTAACATAGGCTGACATATTCGGTGGGTTTCTGACAGTATTTTGTATAGGTTTTTAGTTTTAAATCATTTTCCCAAACTTAACATCATCAACAGTGTCCGCCACCATTTGTATTTTTAAATACACTGAAAAACACTGTTTTTCGAGCTGACTAAACATTACAGTAAATAAAACGGGTTTGTATTACTAAACACAGAAACGAAAAAATAAAAAAGGATCTAAATTGCACCTCCAGAAATGTAGTATATGCACTAAGATGCACAACATGCAACAAATCCTACATAGGCGCCACCAAAAATTTCAGCAATAGAGTGGCCTTACATAAGAGCAACATCAAAATTGCAGATAACAGACACCTGTATGTTTCAAAACACGTACACACATGCAGTGAAAACAGCTTCAAAATAATGCTAATCTTCCAAACAAACAATTATTTTTATTTACTTACAAAGGAAAAAAACTTCATCACCAGATTCACTCCTGAACTGAACAGAACCTAATACCATCACACAAAAACATGAAATGCAAGGTACACTCGCATGCACACCCATACACATACACATATACACACCCACACATAAATCAGAACTGACACATTAAAACACACACACGTGCGCGCATACAACCACACACAGACATAACACCCCTATCTCTAATACAACACACTGAACAATACCAACCCTACTTAACCTCGAAACCAACAACACTAGGAGACACCTAGAACTATAGTATAATATCTGTTCCAACACCTCGCTCTCTCCTCAGTCAGTGGAGGAGAACCCCCTCATGACTGAAACGACTATCATCCCTTCTATCATCCCCCTCCCATACCTACACCCCCT
>NC_136482.1:186901676-186934176 GCF_053919585.1 Euprymna scolopes
GCATTATTTGGGAAACGCTTTCCTTTCAAAAACAACTTCATGGCTGGGAAGAGGTGAAAGTCAGAGGGTGCAAGGTCAAGAGAGCAAGGAGGATGGGGGACGATTTCATAACCACACGCCCGTGCTTCTGATCTGGCGACATGCGAGTTGTGGACCGGAGTGTTGTCCTGCAGGAGGAGGGTACCTTTGCTGAGCTGAGCTTGATTTTGATAGCTTCCCTTAATTTCCTCAAAAGTGAAGCATAATAGGCTCCTGTAATTGTGGTACCCTTTGCCAGGAAACCAGTCATCACTATTCTGTCCTGGTCCCAGAAGACTGTGAGCATGACCTTGCCAGCAGAGGACTGCACCCTTGCTTTCTTTGGAGGTGGTGAGTCCAAGTTCTTCCACTGCATTGACTGGGCTTTGGTCTCTGGATCATAGTGATGGACCCAGGTTTCATCCTGTGTAATAAGTCTTTTGAAAAACTTTGACTCATCTTCTTGGCACATCTCCAAATTCATCCTCGAGCACTCAACGCATTCTCGCTTCTGGAATGGTGTGAGTAACCTGGGAATCCATCTGACAGATACTTTATGCATATGCAAATGGTTATGAATGATAGTTTCCACAGACCCTGTACTAATCCTGACATCTTGGGCTATTTGGCGAATAGTAATGCACCGATCTTCCAAAATGGCAGCCTCAACTTAACGGACAGGTGCCTCATCAGTGGCAGAAAGGGGGCGACCAGGTCTGGGAGCTGTTTCCACAGACTTCCGGACATGTTTGAATTCACGATGCCAGCGTTTTACAAGGTCATATAATGGGGCATTATCACCATAGGTTTCTTTGATTTCATCAAAAATCTCCTGTGGTGTGCGTCCTTTCAAATACAAAAACCGGATCACTGTTCGACATTCAACAGGCTCCATTTCACACCTGACTCAAGCTTCTGGGCTTGACCATTACTCCTGATCTTAAATGAAACACATACATCAAATCTGTTGCCAAGGCCGCTGGAAAAATGGTGGGATCTTTCTATCGATCCGGTAGATATCTCACTGCTGATGCAATTCTCTATCTATATAAGAGCCAGGTACGCCCAAGGATGGAATACTATTGTCACATCTGGGCAGGAGCTGCTAGAAAGGACTTGTCCTGCCTTGATAGAGTTCAAAATAGACTTCGTAACCTCGTAGGAGATGTCCTTTTCTCTTCCCTGCAACCTCTATCTCACAGAAGCGATGTTGCGAGTTTGTCTCTGATGTATCGTTATAGAAAGTGTTCGACTGAGCTTCAGTCTATGGTCCCCCCCTCGCTAAACTTTCACAAGAAACACTCATCTAGCTGAAAACACTATCAATAATTCCCCCCCACTCTTTATCTGTGCCTAAACCTAAACGTAGATTCCATGAACAAAGCTTCTTTCTTAGAACTGCACGCCTGTGGAATTGTCTTCCGTTTTCCTGCTTTTCGGCTGACTACAATATGGTTGTGTTCAAGTCTAGCATAAATAAGTTCTTGATGAGCCGATCCATATAAGTTATCAAATTTACCGAATTTTCATTACTAATGATTACTATATTGTCCAATTTCTACTGTACACTCTTTAACCCTTATCCTTGAGTGGGCTCTTGGTCTTGATAATGTGGTTATACCTATGTAAAAAAAAAGACATATGTTAGACGGAATACGCTCTGGTCTAGAAAATAGCAATTCTTCCCTCTTTGTCAGAAACATCGCTCCTGGAATGTCAGAAGTAAAGGACTAAATAAAGGAATTGAGAATTACTCGCGGAATTGATAAATAAACTTCTATGCACTAGTATATATATATATTGTATTGTCGATATTTTTCCTCATAGTAATTTTATGATTTACTTTTTGACGCCTTGAAGAATACAATTATTAAAATTGTTCTTCCTTGATGTATAAGAAAGGAAAATATATTTACTTTGCTGACAACATTAATTCTGCCTTTGAGCAATGTCTATTTCAAGATGTTACTGCATATATTGTATTTTAATTTCATTGTTAAACATTCTTAGATTGACACATCGGATTTTTTTTTAATGCTGTCTGCATTTGTTGTGTCTGCATGTTCATTTAAATGATGATTTTAGAACTCATATAAGAAGCGAATCAGCCTCTTAATTCGGACATAATCGCATTAAGACATTTTTTTCGTCGTTTTTTGCATCTTTACCCCAAGCAAGGCATAGAGCCACTTTGATGTAGGAGGCTACTATCTAAGATATAATTACGGGGACACTATGTAGGGAGTTTAGCAGCAAGATGACTGTTTATATTACACTTGAACTTCTGCATTTCAGTACAGTCGGGGAAACAGGAACCCGGAAAGGAGTTCTAAACTCTAGCAGTTCTGGGGAAGAAACTATTTGAGTAGCAGGCCTTCTTACATCTAGGGATCTCTACTGTGTAGGGGGAAGGATTTTGCTGATTGTTGGGTTTGTCGGGGGTATTCACGTCAATGGGTACAAGAGCTTGTAGAACAGGCAGAGGGATGCAACATTACGTTGATGGGACAGTGGCTGAAGCCTAGCTGATAGTTAAGGAGCAATTAGGTTGGCGACTCTCTTTTGAAACTTGTCAGGGAGTGAGAGACTAGTAGCAGATGCACTAGCGTAAATGTGTTAAAAATACTCCATACATGCGCGAATGGTGGCTTTGTAGAGGTACAGGATGCTTTCAGGTATAAGTAACTTTCTAGCACTGTAGAGAGATCCCGCTTCCCTTGCAGCAGCGGCGGCAGCAATGCCTTGGATGTATTTCTTCCAACTCTTGGACAAATCAATATCAATAGCAAAATATAAAAAATGTACACGGTTTTAGTTGGAGTTTTTTCTTCAAATTTTTTTTTTTAAATGTTTTGGATAGCATGAAACGAAGCATCTAAGGTGGAGACATGTTTCTTTTGATATTAAGTTTCCTTCATAGAAAGTATCATTTACCTCTTTTTTTCAGGAGATTAGGAACGAGGTCAAGTGAGATTTTGAAACGTCAACACACTAGTAGATGTGCACTCTGGCCTACAAGAAATGCTTGAGCAACCCCGTTGGTATATGCCGACAGGCTCAGGGAATTAGTAATAGAATAAGTTGGTAAAGCCTGGGATGGTAATCATATCTCAACTCGACAGAAGTAAGGCCACTATGGGACTCTTTTTACGGCCAATTTGCATGAAAGATATAAAAAATAAAGTGAAATAAAAAATAAAAGTTGTATAAAAAGAGGTGAAACAAAGTTGATGACTAGTGTTAAATGGTGTTATATGGTAACGATATAAGTCCAAATCCCCTATATATCAAGTGTTAAATCTGTAGACCAGGCAGACAGACAAGGACACTTTATATATATATATATATATATATATATATATATATATATATAGTCATCCACATACAGTACTGTTTCGCTGTTTCACCGCTCATCAGTGCGGCTAGACAGGCAACTACCTCAAGCCAGGATTGAAACCCGACCGTTTTTACGGCAGTCAAGGCTCCTAACCATTACGCTATTGGCGGCTGCTTGAACGAGTAGTGAGTTTAACGATGTTTTGATATCGTCCGAAATACCTCCGCTCGATTTGTTTACACAAAGAGCGTCGCTTATATGCTAATGGTAATTCGTGTTTCACTTCTCAATATGCTCAACTCAAGGTGAGGAGCACTATAGTCATCCACATACAGTACTGTTTCGCTGTTTCACAGCTCATCAGTGCGGCTAGACAGGCAACTACCTCAAGCCAGGATTGAAACCCGACCGTTTTTATATATTTATATATTTATAATATATATATATATATATTGTACACTTTATATATATATGTATATATATATACATATATATATATATATTATATATATATACATATATATATATATATATATATATATATATATATATATATAAAGTGTCCTTGTCTGTCTGCCTGGTCTACAGATTTACAGATTTAACACTTGATATATAGGGGATTTGGACTTATGGAACAAATTTGATTTGATCTTTACCTGAAAAATAGGGGGTCAAAATTAAGAAAAAATTAGAACTTGGTAGGTGTAACTCAAATTAAAGTGGTCTTCTACACATGTGCAAATATACATTTGTAGGTTAAGCAACGTTATCTTTTAACTTTTTCATATACTTATGGACGTGGCTCAGAGGGCAACGAATAAGGTTTGAAAGCTAAATGTTTTGGTTTCAATTCTAGCTGATCACACCCAAGTCATATTTTTTTTTAATTTTAACCTTTTTTTTGGGGGGGGTACAATATCATAATCAATTGAGAATTGGATCTATAATAATAAAGATTTCTGTATGAATGAAAATATATTGAGGTGTATTTTATGACCAGGCAACGCCAGGCTAACTGCTAGTATATATATATATATATATATATATATATATATATATATATATATATATTGGCAACTGATTATTATTAAGACACGTCTGATTGAACACGGACAACTTAACCCCCTCCTAACCCCAAAGCTAAAAGAAGGAGCCAAAGAACTCTACAACAATTCCGAGATCACTATACGAATGACCGACAAATCAAATAAGTACACAATCTTGAATAAAACCGACTACAACACGAAAATAAATAACATTCTCTGTGATAAAACAAAATTTAAGCCACTCACAAAAAATCCTACAAAACAACTAAAAAAATAATTAACCAAATTAAAAACAGGAAATAACGCTGATATTGAAACAATAAAATTTAATAAAATAATAGAAGACAGAAACCCGGCTACATATACGGGAAAAATAAAACTCACAAAAGAGGATACCCTCTAAGACCCATAATCTCTCAAATCCCCACTCAAGTATATAATATCGCTAAAACAATCATTAACATTATCCAACCTTACATAACTTGTAAATACCTAGTAAATACTGCATAAAATCTACCACTAACTTCATCGACCGTTTAAAATTAAACTCCCCCACAAATGCATAACCACATCTCTTGACGCCAAAAACCCTATAAATGACACAATTAAAATAATCATTAATCAAATATACAAGCACAATACAATAGCCCCTCCAGCTATAAAACGCCAAACCCTAGAATAATTACTATTAAAATACACCACACAAGTTCCCTTCACTGATTCTAATGAGAAAAATATACATTCAAATAGATGGCATCTCAATGGTATCACCTCTAAGCCGCAGAATACTATATGATCCACCTCGAAAATTGAAAATTCCTAGATCTAAAAAATAAACCTACTATCTATGCCAGATATATCGATGACTTATTCATTGCAGCCGAATCAATACAAGACATTGACAAACTCAAACTACGCCTAGAAACACACTCCGTCCTCAAATTCACCTACGAACCAAACATAAATAACAAAATACCATTTCTCAATGTACTACTAGATTCAAGCAACCCCACTAAATATACAACTTCAACATACAAAAAACCTATCAACAATAACGCAATACTCCTAAATTACCATTGCGAATGCCCAGAAAAATATAAAACTGCACTTATAAAAAAATTGATTCACCGTGCATACAATATAGCATCAACTCGACAAATATTTTATAAAGATAACAAACATAAAATTCTAATAAACAATAACTTTCCCAATAAATACACACAAAAAATTTAAACTCATTCCGCAATGGAAGCATAAACCCTAACCCTAACAAAAATGACACCATCTAAGTATACTATAAAAACCAATTACACACTAACTACAAAATAGATGAAAAAATAATAACAAACCTAATCAAAAGATACACCAGAACCATCAACCAAAACAAAAAGATCAAACTAATAATATATTATACAAAATTTAAAACTTCCAATTTAATAATCAAAAACAATAACAACACTAACACCACACTAAGCCAAACTAATGTAGTGTATGAATTTGTTTGCCCCTTCGAAGAATCTCTCTGAACCCATTCTAAAAATTCATACAACGCATACATAGGCCATACAACAACAACACTCTCCTGACGACTAACCTATCATTTAGCTGACAATAATGCCATAAAACAACATCTAACATCCCACGATAAAAACCTACGGTCGTCGGACATTAGAAATATCTTAACTAGCAATACTAAAATTCGATACCTTAACAATTGCTCACGACGACTAAAATTAAAAATTAAATAAAAATAATTCGACCCAACTCTCCTGCCTCCACCTTTATAATCAATTAAAAAAAAAAACATAATTACACCGAGCCTCATAGAAAAAGAAAACAAAAACAAAAACAATCGCTCCTGAAGATAATCGGATGCACCGGTAGAAAGCGCTCGAGAGGAATATGTCTGAAAAACAACCTTTGGCATCATACTGTATAAGTTACCTACTGAAATTAAAAAAGACCGCCCGGCAAATTGAAAAATTATTTATTGAGATCGAAAAAAGAATAACTCCGTCGTGTTCAATCAGACGTGTCTGAATATATATATATATATATATATATATATATATATATATATACATATATATATATATATATATATATATATATATATATATATAAATAGAAAAATTATAACAATACATTAAAGATATATAAAATAATCAGTAATAAAATCATGAGCAAAGCTTCTTTCTTAGAAGTGCACGACTGTGGAACTCTCTTCCGTTCGCCTGTTTTCCACCTGACTACAACTTGGATGTCTTCAAGTCCAACATAAACAAATTCCTGATGAACTGCCCCTTTAAGTAAGACACTTTATCAAATCTCCAATACTAACAATTACTACGATACTATTCCATTGATTACTGTACACGCAATAACCCTTATCCCCGAGTGGCTTCCTGGCCTTGATAAGTGGTGACCTCCATGTAAAAAAAATGTACTCACATATATGCAAAATATAAAAACCCGTATATATATATATATATATATATATATATATATATATATATAAAATAAAAATCTTGATATTGAAAATTTCTTGAAATTTTCCAAAGTTCATAAACCTGTAAAAGGTTCACATGCCTCCCCGCAGTGATTTTAGTTCACAATAGATTGCACCGTAGAGAACCTACTGTTGATTTTTGTTATGTGGAGATAGGTAACTAACCTGGAACATTCTACATAAGGAACCGAGTCACCGGTTTTCACCGGATCCTTATAGAAAAACAGAGACTTTCCCCTGAACGTAACATGCTGTATTTGTCTATGTAAATACGTAAATAAACTTTTCTTTCAGTATTCAAATCACAGTGTATATTTATTTATTCCTTTCACGGAATACTTTATCTTTGATTGTCCGAATAATAGACCACCAAAGGACATATCAATTTTATAAAAATATTTTCATATATTACTGCTTGAAGTAAAGTTTAAAATGCAAAAATAAAGTATCATGCTTCAATTATGCTCTAAACAGAAACTTTCATTTTGAACACGCCCTTATCATATCAAAGAACCTACTATTGATTTTATCCTTGGCTTTTCTGCTTGTGTGGTGATAATGGCTTGAATTAAAGTTTAACATGAAAAATTCAAATCTTTTGGGTCATTTGTGCTTTTAATAGAACCATTAATTTTCGAACGTGCCCCTGTCATATACAAGAACGCACTGTCGATTTTATATGCTGGGCCTTTCTGCTTGTGTGGTAATCAAACTTCTCAAATTCCCTTGTGGTGTTAGGCTTTATAAGGTGTTAACTTTGGATAAAAATCAACTGTTCCTTCTTTCATTAGATTATTTCGATTGTTGATTATCGATACTTATCAAAGAAATTCTGATAAAAATCTGTCTAAGAACACTTCCAGATACATGAAGTACATTTGTGTGTAATTTCATAAAAGTCAGTCCAGCTATTTTAGAATACATAGGGACACTCTATCTCTTACACCCCACACACACACAAAGTTCCTTTTATATATATATATATATATATATATATATATATATATATTAGTACTAATTAAATGAATTATTACTTATTCTACTTTTTACAGATGGTAGATGATTGAAGTGTGTGTGTGTGTGTGTGTGTGTGTGTGTGTGTGTGTGTGTGTGTGTGTGTGTGTGTGTGTACACATATATTTGATTAGTTTTATCCTGGTTCATTAAGTCGATGAAATGTCTAATATTTGCGGATTACCTCAACTCATCTGTTTTTCATCTCAAAAGGATATATACAGGGTGTTCCAAAAGTCTTTACCATATTTCAAGCCATCATATCTGCTTGAGTGAGAGTGTCAAATTTGGATTAAAGTGGATCGTTCCTTTTTTAACTGTTGTTTTTTTTTTTCGTTTATATTACCTTTCTAAAAACACTTTCAGATACATAAAGTACATTTATACGAAATTTTACAGAAATCGGCCCAACCTTTTCTTAGGGAACGAACTTACATACACATAAGTGTGTGTGAGTTAATATTATTGTTATTGTTACACACACACACACACACGCATACACGTGTGTGTGTGTAAGTTAATATTACTGTTATTGTTATTTTTGTTATTGTTACTCACACACACACATACACGTGTGTGTGTGTGTGTGTGTGTGTGTGTGTGTGTGTGTGTGGTTTAATACTTCATTCTTAGAAATAATGACTTCCAAAAGACAGCTCTTTACTAACTTATTTAACTAACACTAAGAATGCGAATGTAGACAAAGAAAGGTTCGGAAAATAAACGAGCAAACTTTTGAACAATTTGTTTGTCAGTCCCATCCACACGCCCTTCTCCTGTTGCTTTCGAAAACGTTGAGAGAATCCGCTGACATTTTGTCTCCTCGTCTTCTTATCGCAAAGATAAAGATGCGTTCTGTCATTGCTTTTGACTTTTTAGTTAAATATTAATCTCTGATTCGTTGAAGGAGAAAAGTTACGATCTCTTCGTTTGTTATATTCTTCATATTACATTTGCTCGAAATTGTTTTCTAGAAAAAGAATAAATAGATTACTTTATAATGTGACACTACTACTACTACTACTACTACTACTACTACTACTACTACTACTACTACTAATAATAATAATAATAATAATAATAATAATGCTGATTTCGTTTATCAACGTCTCTCTGGAAAGGGATGGGATTCATTTCCAGAGGATTTCCCTTAATCCCGGCTCCAAACCAGGAGCTTCAAAGATCAAGGGGGTTTCTAAGGATGTTGGTGGTACCTATAATTGCAGAGGTTTGAAGGTCGCCTAAAACATCGGGGATTTGTAGTTTTTTCAATTGTCCTTCCAGACGACTTGATACTACTCCTAGTGTACCAACTACAACCGGGATTGTTTGTGTTTTAATCCCGTGTATACACCTTATTTCCAAGGCCAATGGAGCATAATTGTTCCACTTCTCGTTCTCCTTCTCTCTCACATTCCTGTCTCAGGGTATTGAACAGTCTACAATCTGACAGGTTTTTTTAAGACTTTGTCAATGACGACCAAATCCGGACGATTATGTTCCAATTGCTTGGTCGTTATGACACTTTTGTCCCACCATAGCTCTACCTTGCCATCCTCACTTGTTCTCACTTCATCAGGCACCTCCTCAAACCATTTTCCAACACACTTCACCCCAACCTTCTTATACGCCTCCCAATATATCCGGAGTCCCATACGATCGGGTCTTTTGCGGTACTCTCTCTGGGCCAGTCCACTACACCCTGCTGCAAGGTGCGCAATTGACTCTGAGGTCTTACCACAAATCCGGCATTCTGCAACAACTTCCTCTCCTAGAACCACTTTTTTGAACAATCGTGTTTCTAATTCTTGCTCTTGTACTGCACAAACAAAAGCTTCAGTACTCTTAGCCAGATAATAATAATAATAATAATAATAATAATAATAATAGAAAAGGAATAAATAGATTACTTTATAGTGTGACACTATAATAATAACTATCGAGGCCTGTAGAAATTCCACAGAAGACTCATTCATATGTCATATATTGATGTTGCCATTCTGTAGATGTTCAGTGTAAATGGAGACGCTCTGATATTATTGTAGCTTTTTTTTTTTTGTTAAAACTGTAGTATTATTTATCTAAGCTAGCACGAACGCCCGGCAAAACCTGATCGTAAAGTATGCTTTAATATGATATTTTAATTCTTGCAGATTTCGTATATATTATTATAAAGTTAATGTTCTATCAATTTTTATATATTATAAAGTTGCTACTTCAAAAATAAAAAATATACCCATATAACTTATGTGCATTAGCTTGAATCGAAACCTAAATAAAAAACTTATGAAATACACACACACACACACACACACACACACACACACACACACATATATATATATATATATATATATATATATATATATATATATATATATATATATATATATATATATACTTGAGTTCCTTCAGCCATAATCGAAAGCGAAACCAAAACTTATGAAGAATTCTTGATAAAATTAATTATAAAAAAAAAAGAAAATAGATTACTGGAGTGCAATCAGTTATACTCGAAACTGAAACCAAAACTTATGAAGAATTCTTGGTAAAATTATTTATGACAAGAAATGGAAGTACATAACAATTAAACGAGCCGGATGTAAGCGTGACACAGAAGATAACACAGACGTTATTGTATCAATATATAGATAACAATAATGATAAAGCATAACAATAAAGCATAACAAAAATAACAATGAAAATAATATTATATATTTTTCTATGAGATTCCATATCACTACTACTGTTCATCATCGCCACGATGTCGCCTTACAACATATTAAGGAAATGCCAAGCCGGGTACAAGTTTACTTATACAGATGAAAGAATGAACCATCTAATGTATATGGACGACCTGAAACTAGTTGTAAGAAATAAAAAGGAACTAGAGTTGCTAAAAAACGCAATAAAAATCTTCTCTATCAAAGCAACAGACATGAAAGAGAAAATTGGGACAGAATACCTCAGAAGAACAAGAAATCTCCTGGAAACTAAATTATGTAGTAGAAACCTAATAAAAGGTATAAACACACGGGCAGTATCACTAATAAGATACTCTGGACTGTCCATAGGCTTCACAAAAGAAGAATTGAGGCATCTCAACCAGAAAACCGGGAAACTTATGATCATGCATAATACATTACACCCAAGGAATGATGTTGACAGACTCTATGTGAAAATGAAAACTGTAAATGATTAAAAAAAGAACCAGAAATACGCATAACGGAGACTACAGAAACTATAATCACTACAGACACTGTAAAAATGAATAAGATAGAGAACAAAGAGACAAGGGATAAAACGAGAAAAGAAAATGGAAAGAAAAACAACTGACGTTTTATAAATAAGACAAAAGATGAGATTCATGAAAACAATTGGACATGGTTGCTAAAAGGATACTTCAAACGAGAAACTGAATAACTAATAGCAACCACACAAGATAATGTGATTAGAACCAACCATAGCAAAGGTCAACGAGACACAAGAAAACAGAAAATGCAGACTGTGAACAAAGAGAATAATAAACCACATAAGTGAATGCAGCAAACTAGCCCCAAAACAATAGATACGATCACTTAGGAAAAGCAACATCGCCTGATAATGTCTCTAGTTATTTATAACAAATTGACTGAAACACACTCATGACTATGTAGCGATACCTAAATCCTTATGTAAAAACGAAGAAAAAGAATATATATATATATATATATATATATATATATATATATATATATATATATATGGCGATTAAGTTACACTGAATATTCCGCGTTTCATCCACTCTAGGACTTTCAGGCTTATGTGCATAAGCCTGAAGAGTCCTAGAGTGGATGAAACGCGGAATATTCAGTGTAACTTAATCGCCATATATATTTTATAAATTACTAACTAGCTCTCCCTACATATTGAGCACTTTTGAAGTAAATACTTAAAGTTTACGCATAAATTTATACTTTCGTATATTGATTTTATGTGAGTAAATTAAGTAGTTATATATATATATATATATATATATATATATATATATATATATGAGGTGTTTAAACATAGCATTAATAAATGCTTAATAAGTTTACAATATATATAAGTTATAAAATATATATGGCAACTAAGCTACACAGAATATTCCGCGTTTCATTCTCGTGAAAATTCATCAGACTTATCAAGAGAATGAAACGCGGAATATTCTGTGTAGCTTAATTGCCATATACATTTTCATAACTTACTACCTACTCTACCTATGTATTGAGCACTGTTGAAGTAAATACTGAAAATTTACACATAAAATTATATTTTCGTATATTAATTTATGTGATTAAATGAAGTAGTCATATATATATATATATATATATATATATATATATATATATATATATATATATATATATATATTATGGACGTTTAGATTATATAAGATATTGGTACCATCGGTTTCAAATCTGATAATAGGAAACTGGCTGAAGAGAACTTGATATGGTGACCTAAAGCGGTTCCCATATTATCAGGTTTGTAACCGACGTAACTGATGACTTATCTCATCTAAACTTTCTGAAAATAAAAATATAAATAATACGTTCTTATTTTTGAAAATTTTCCCTTATAATGGAGCACTTTGCTGGAATTCTTTTTCCAAAGTTTAACTAACTATAATAGTCCCCACCAGGAATTATATATATATATATATATATATATATATATATATATATATATATATATATATATATATATATATTATTTCCTATAATAATTAAATACCTACAAACACTAGTGTTTATCCTTTCAGGAGTCTTCAGTGCAGGGTGTCACGATTAACACCAGTCGATAGATTCGAACCCGGCGACACAAGTCATCTCTGGCTTGATTTACAAGAACCGTATACATTCGGCTACCGTTAACCGCGTGGAATAACGTTGAAATTAAACATTTTATTTTAAAATGTTTTTTTACATCAGTCAGAGTGATCTAATCATTATATGATGATCTATGTATGATAGCTAAATTGGACGACTTAATCCAACTGAAAGTGCTCAACGATAAGAAACGAGTTTACACACACTTTTAAAAACCGTATATATCACTGCTGTACTCTTTGTTTCGAGTTGAACTCTAGTGGTTATTGTGGAATCTGAACATATGATAGTGTGTTTTAATATATGCATTATATGATGATGCTTCTGTTAATAACTGTTGTGGTGGCATACATTCATTTGCATATGTGGATAGTAATTACACATAAATAGGAAGACTCAGTTAGTCTGAATGTGTGTTCACCAGAAGCCACCGAAGGCCGCCGAGAGCAGATATGTTTCTCCAGCAAAGACTCTCTTATTTGACACTATTATGTAAATATCCTGTAAATATACCTTTTCCTAATACACTTCTTATTTGATCTACCTTTGTTTGTTGAGTCGCCATTTGTATTGCTTTCTACGTTACTTGTTTCAACCTGCAAACTTAACAATAACAATGGTTTTCAATTGGAATTCCATATCATAAAAAGAAGATCAAATGACGCACCGTTAATGTCGCTTTCATTGGTTTTTGATCATCTTTCATAAAAAAAAGATGTGTAACATGTCTTCATCGTTTATTGTCTGTAAATCAAACGATATTTTCATGGATTCTTGCTGAGCGAAATCTATTCAGTGGATATTGTCTCCGCTCGGAATTCTTTATTTCGTAATGGTTTAATCATTTCGTAAGTTTACAGAGTTTCCCTTTTTAATTAACAATTCTTAAAATATCGAAAAGAACTTAAAAAGAAAAAGCATATTTTTCCGCTTTCTACAATTAAAAGCTCACGTGCTTTTCAGAAAATGACTTTCGAAATCCAATTCTTTGCAAATTAGAAAACCCAATAATAACTTGACGGCAGAAAATTACTTTTATAAATGATTGTGTAAATGATAAAATCAATTTGAAAGAATATTAATATATATATATATATATATATATAAACACACACATATTCGGCACAGTCACGTTGATACGCCGATTCTCGCCAGATCACTGAAGTTAAGACACGTTGAGTCTGGCTAGTACCAGATGAGTGACTATTTGGGAAGGCTAGCCGATGTATGTACCGCGCCGAGTCGTAAAAATTTCCAGATTGGTATCTAAGAGTGCATTAATTCACTGGGAGAGATGCAACCCACGTCTTCGTGAAGACATGCATCTAGGAGAAGGACACTCTGATGTAAAAGCCTACAGTCTACTGTATACTCTGTCCTGTTGCAGTCATCTGCACCGACAAAGGTTAGCAGTAATACAAAAAAGTGTGGTTGATTCTACAGAAAGCCTTCACCACTTTAAACAAATCATCTGTGTGCATTTCTAAGCAACTTAATACGTTGAAATCGACGGGAGAGTCTGTCATATATATATATATATATATATATATATATATATATATATATATATATATATATATATATATATAAAGATCTGTTACTGGTATTTTTATTAACAATATAAGCAGTTACTTATTTTGGTGCTTATTAAGAGAGAGTCGACAGATCATTTTTTCAGTATGTGGTTTTAAGCAAAATAAGAGTAATTACTTTATTGTCATATCAAAAATAGTAATATATAAAAAATGACAGTAGAGAGTTGCATGTTCTATAAGGATTGCTGGTTTAGTAAGGGTTGTTAGTTTGGTAAGGATTGTATGTTCAGTAAGGGTTGCATATCCCGTACGGTTTGCTTGTTTGGTAAGAGTTGCATGTTCTGTAAGTTGCATGTTCTGTAAGAGTTGCTAGTTTGGTAAGAGCTGTTCGTTTCGTAATGGTTGCTTGTTTGGTAAGGGTTGTTAGTTTGTTAAGGGTTGCTTGTTTGGTAAGGGTTGTTAGTTTGGTAATAGTTGCTAGTTTTGTAAGAGTTATTAGTTTGGTAAGGGTTGTTAGTTTGGTAATAGTTGCTAGTTTAGTAAGGATTGCATGTTCGCTGAAGCCTACTCAGAACGGGTTAGGGTTACTCTACAGATTTTATTTACAAACGAATTACTTTAGAAAAGTAGTGTGTATTCTGAGTCATTATTTAATAATGTTCACCGTGTAGTGTCATATTTGGGATGCTGTGTGGTTGTTACAGCGTGGCTTGCCATTTCTTACATGAATGACAATGCAGTCAGATATTGACTTGACTGAATGAAGTAATCCTAGCAAAAAAACATGTTCCACTTTTCATACTATTAAAATAACAATAGAAATTGTCACATTTTCCCTAATTTATAACATCTTTTTATGAAAGCCAGTTATTGAACTTACCAGTTAGTGCTCAACTGTCTGAGCAATTTAATTACAAAAACAAAAAAAAAATTATAAAAGCGAAAAGAACGCTAGAAAGCTTGTTTATAAGAAGGTTTGAATATTCCATTATGCTTACATGTGCTAGTCCATCTTTGGAGTTTTGATTGGACGCTTTTCAGTGTGTAGATAATATATTAAATATATTAGGGAAATACTTGCTTGACTTAAGCAATATTTACAAATTAAATATTGGAGCACTTTATGCCGGTAAGTGTTTGTTTGATTGTACATATTTTTTTGTTAAACTTCAAAGAAATATAATATTGGTAATATTATTTACATAATAAAATATTTTATTATACATTTTTTCTGCCAATACTAGAAATTTAGCAATGATTTCAGATTCTTACATAAAGATTTTCACTTTATCACAGTTTTTTTTTTTAATCTCAGTAGATGTGGTCACAATTATATTCATTTTTGTTTTCATCGATCCCATTATTCTGGCTTTCCTTTAGCCAACCATCACGTGATCAAAACATTTTATTTGCAATTACCATTAGTTTTTTTTTCTTTATCAGTTCACGTCATTCAAGTTTCCATCGATTGTCGGTGTTTAATTTTATTTTTACATAGGCATCACCACTTATCAAGGCCAAGAGGCCACTCGAGGATAAGGGTAAAGAGTGTACAGTAGAAATTGGACAATATAGTAACCGTTAGTAATAGAGATTCGGTAAATTTGTTAACTTATATGAAACGGCTCATCAAAAACTTGTTTACGTTAGACTTGAAGACAACCATATTGTATTTAGCCGCACAGCAGAAAAACGGAAGACAATTCCACAGGCGTGCAGTTCTAAAAAAGAAACTTTGCTCATGGAATCTACGTTTAGGTTTAGGCACAGATAAAGAGTAGGGGGTGGAATTATTTATAGTGTTTTCAGCTAGACTGGTGTTTCTTGTGAAAGTTTAACGAGGGGGACCATAGAATAGAGCTCAGCCGAGCACCTGCCATGAAAATAACGATAAAGCAGAGACAAACTCGCATCGCAACATCTCTTCTATGATAAAGAGGTTGCAAGGAAGAGAGAAGGACATCCTTCACAAGGCTACGAAGTCTATTTTGAACTCTATCAAGGCAGGGTAAGTCCTTTCTGTTCAGGGAAGTCATAAACTTAAGATTTATGAGCAGCCATTTTTTTATTTGCAATAATAATTGGAAAAGACTTATCTTTTTGCCGTTGTATATTTTTATGTTAATCTGTTGTGTTTGATCTTCACATATTTGGTGAAGTAGTGTGTCACAAGATTGAACATAGTGTTAACTTTTAACCAGAGATATAGTTCAATAAAAATGGGATACGTATATTCTGAAAATAATTGAACGTACCTTTAAGCTGATAGGTAAGTCCATTCTTTGATTGGCTGATTGTTCCATTAGTGGATTATAATTGTAAAATTTGTGCTTGAATTAATATTTATATATCAACTATTGGAGCATGTAATTGTCAATTTGAAACTACATTATTATCAACTTTTAATGGATTTTTGTCATTTATTTCTGCATTATATATTTAAATAGGAACACTTGGTCACGTCTTTTAACCAGAAGTAAAATTTAATAAATATGGAATACGTACATTTTGAAATCATGCCACGATACTAATTCTCATCGGATTATTGAAATTCAGCAACGTTTAGCCTATTTAGTATTTAAATGGGTGTTATGTCATCATCATAACGTATGAATTCAAAAATTCTAGTGTTGGCATTGGTTTCCCTGATATTTTCCTAGTCAGACACCTTCTCACCTCCTCAAAGGAAAACATCCCTTTTTATGTGTACCATGTCAAAAACATGTCAATTAAATGCATACAAATTGAATATAAAATCTTCGAAACAATAAAATGCCAATTCTTCCAAGTGAACAAAAAACTTTTCAGTTCTGTACAAATAAAAGATGTATTAAATTTCCTAAAACCAATTGGACTGTACTGAAACATCAAAAAAAAAAAAAAAATAGAATAATAAGCGCCGCTATTCTACAAGACAAAATGGTTTCACAAATCAGAAATGCATCAGAAATAAAATCTTATCATCTTGTATTTGTCTCAGAATAAATATAACACTAGTGATCCTTAGCCCTTGCATGAAAACATACCGCATTTCGTATATGCTGATTTAAAATAAATTGAAACAGAATTATTTTTAATTATGAGAAAAACAACATCAAATGTTTGACCTTAACGTTTGGGGTTTAACGGTATTCCAGCATTGATAGAGTGTTTGGCGACGCCGTTAAATACCAAACAAACAAAGCAAACCAACAGAAATACATTGGGTACTTACAGAAGGGATCAACACTATAAGTGAAAGTGATTTTGTGGAACCAACTGAATTCGAATTCGGGACGCCAGGTTATTTGTCTGTCGTTTTAATCAAACAGTTTACCCATGTGTATAAATGATAAGTGTGTGTGTGTGGGGGGGGGGGTTAAACTTGTGACAGACAAGTGTAATAAATGGAAAGAGATGAAAATTAAAATAAACAAGAGCAACATTTTTTTTACCAGGCAGTCAGCGCTTATCAAGGTGTAAAAGCTGCTAGAGAATAAGAGTTAAGTAATGCCAGATGACTGTTGAGACAACATCGTGATTACCGGTAGTGGGTCAATTGAAAATAACTATGCTATATGAAGCTTTATAAGATGTTATTGAAATTGTATACAATTATGAAATATTACGTAAAGTTATCATTTTTACGAGTGATTTTTTAAATAATCTCGGATTGTATTTTGATCGTGACAGAATCATCTTTATTTTTATCATTATGAAAGCTTGAGAAATAGATACTCTTGTAAAATTATCTACCTTTCCACACATGAATACACCAGAGGGTGCTCGTACTTTTAGTGTCTCTTTTTGTCATGGTAAGTAACTCAAAAATCGATAACTATAAAAACCGGAGCAGAAAACGATTATTTTTTTTTATCTCATCCAACACATTGCGTGGTGTACCACTTCTGATCACTTATAAAACGTGAGTCCGATGTACGTGTAAAATCTTCGGTATGTGAGACACATTCCCTAAACTTCTTCATGCACGCACTCTCTTTTCAAACTTTCATATATGTAAATTGTTTTATGGACATATTCCAATCGGAAACGAAATTTGCTTCATTTTTTTTTCATCAACCTGATCCAAAACATATATATGGGCTCGCATTAAATAAATGTGATATCTTCATTTTTCGTTTTGACTTTTACTTTGAATTTTACTTGTACAATCAAATATATATAAAGTGAACGTTGTTGAAACGTTAACAAAATCCGAAACTCTTTTTTATTGACAGGCACACCCTCTTTCTCGTAATATTTGGAAAGTATGGCAAATATAGTCAAACGTTTAATAAACAAAAAGGACGTCTACTAAACGTTTATGAAAAGATGGTAACGGCCTTCCTTATGGTAACGTTTAGCAGCAGACGTTGCTCTCTAGTTACATTTAGCAAACGTGCTTTCCTTTTAATTGCGTTTAGTAACGTTTAGAGTAGATATCCTTTTTCTTGTAACGATTAGCAAACATTATTTACTGTCTAGTAACGTTTAGCAGAAATATCATTTTTGTAGTAACATTTAGCAAACGTTACCCTCTGTCTAGTAATATTAAACAGACATATTTTTTTGTAGTAACGTTTAGCAAACTTTACCCTCAAACTTTAACCGTTACCTTCTGTTTAGTAACGGTTAGCAGAAATACCATTTTTGTAGTAACAATTAGCTAACGTTACTCTCTGTCACGTAACGTTTAGCAGAAATATCATTTTTGTAGCAACAATTAGCTGACGTTACTCTCTGTCACGTAACGTTTCGCAGACATATCGCGTTTGTAGTAACGATTAGCAAACGTCACCCCTTTCTCGTAACGTTCTAAACTCTTTGCTATACAGATTATTTGAGCGTATGTTTTTGGTTTTCTTCTAATTTCCGGATTTCTCATCTTAGGAACTGACTCTTTTCTTCGAAAGCGATAGATTCTACCACAAAACTTTCTGTATATTTAAGGTTGATTTCAGCTGAAAAACTACTGATCCTCGCGGTTCGAATACAAAAGAACCATGATGAAGAAATCGATGTTAGTAATCCTTCAAAAACCTCCTTCCCCCCTCGGTAAACCCTGCCCCGTTGCTGTCTGGCGATGATCCATTACTAGTCAGGTTAGGAGAGCAGCGCTCTGTGTCGTCCATACCCAATCACTCACTTTTTCGCAAAGCTATTCGTTCAGAGTTCCGCCTCTCAAATTGATCACAAAAAAAAATCACGACACAAACAAACTCTTTCATTACCGTCTCCCCACCCACCTTTGAACTCCCAGACTTTTTCTGTCCTCATTAAGAAAACAGTGCACGAAACAGTTGTGATTATTGTTCCAGGGGAAGAGAAAAAACATAAGATAACATGTTATTTTAGCATCTACACCCATCTGGGTAGGTATAATCATTAAATGGCTCCATAACATATATATATATATATATATATATCTACAGACACACACACATGTATGTCTAACCTGAAACGCATGCATGCATATATATATATATATATATATATATATATATATATATATATATAGAGAGAGAGAGAGAGAGAGAGAGAGAGAGACTAGACTAGACTACCCGTGACTATATATATATATATATATATATATATAGATAGATAGAGAGAGAGAGAGAGAGAGAGACTAGACTAGACTACCCGTGACCCGTTGGGTCAGTATGTTAGATTAGCTATGGAATTAATGCATGAACGTGACACTTCTGACGTAAAGAAAATATTTTTTTTTGACATAACAGAAACATTTATATGAAAGTATATTAAAATGAAAAAAGAATATAGATAAATATAGATTCTATGAGTCGTTCTGTTTATTATAATTGATTATTTTTGAAGAAAAAATTTACAGCCATTGTATTATAAGTGGTTTGCCATACTTATAGGTAAATGTGCACTGAACAGATATTGTAATACTTCAAGTTAAATTCAAATTTTGGTATATCTTTTTTAAATGAAATTGTTGGTTGAAAGTACAGAATAGTTAAAAACACTTTCCCCATGTTAAGAATGGCTTTTTAAATAGAAAATGAAAATAAAATGTAACTTTTTTCATTTATTTTAAACAAACATGCATGACCCATAGGGTCAAATATTTAATTTATGTTAATAGTAAGGTCAATAAAACTAATTAAGATAATGGGGAAATGAACGATGTAAAAAAAGCAGAAAGTATTAACAATTGTTTATTTGGATAATTTAAACACGAAAAAAAACAAAACAATTGGGACGCTGAAAACGTACACAGTAAAAACAATTCGTTTGATTGTGTTGATTATTTATTTGTAAAAAAAAAAACATTTTCGGGTTATTTATTTATGTTGGTAGTGTAGAAGAAAATGTATGAATGTTTTTTTAAGAAAGGTGTATTAAAAAATGAAGAATAAATTTAAAAAAAAAAAGGAGGGACGTGGGTAAATCCCCGTTGTAAAATGCTCTTATAGTTTAACAGATCAAAGTTGATTTATTTGTAAGAAAATTGCGACAGTATAGTTGTAATACAGAATAGTTGCAAAACATCCCCACTCTTCCCATGTTAAATAATAATTTCTAAATAATAACGTTAATATTTCAGTCCGCAGGTCAAATTCTGCAAAAGTAGCGATTTGTGTTTATTTGTTTACGTTGTTATGGGTTAATGTTTATGGAGACATGTGCAACCGGAAGTCATAAACCGAATGTGTGGTTACAACACTCATTACAAGGTCATTTGAATTATACATATATATATATATATATATATATATATATATATAAACTCAAATATGTTTTTTTCAAGATGTCTTTAAACATGTTTTATTAATCATTTGTTCATATATATATATATATATATATATATATATATGTGTGTGTGTGTGTGTGCATAAAATATGTATGCATTTATATATATATATATATATATATGTATATATATATATATATATATATATATATATATATATATATATATATATATAGCGTGAGTCACGGGAAACGGGGTATTTTAAGATGCTCCTTGTTCTCCTTTTTTATGTGTAAATATTAACAGTTTTGCTTTCCTTAAAAAACATCTGTTTCCCGTGACTCACCCTGTATATATTAGAAGTCTGGCAAAACGACAGGGGAGACAACCGAAGCAGCAAAACTGAAGCTGGTGTGCATGACACTATATTTACAAATGAAGGCAAATTTGGGAATATTTTATTGGTTTGAAAATATAGGTTCTTTTTTTACCAATTGTCATACAATTTTAACCATAGTATAGTATTATAATCTTTAAAAAGCCTGCAAATGTTCATGTAGTTTCGTCCCATAGAACCAAAGATATGAGCATTCATTTCCATACTCAATTTGGCTACCAGTGTATGTATGTATATATATATATATATATATATATATATATATATATATATATATATATCCCAAAACCTTGATGGAGGAGAGACTAAAACGAGCTGCTTTGGTTTCAAAATGATCTGAAATAACAGTAAAGGGAGACTTGATTCCAAATATTTCTCATATGTTATATTCCCCTTTTTAGGAAATAGGCTACAATTATGAATATCTCCTTTATTTACTTATGTATGAAAATCAAAGAGAGGAGACATACCGTATGAGAAATTTTCGTAATCAAGTGTTCCCTTGCTGTATTGTCAGATGAATTGAAGCCATAGGAGCAAGTTTTAGTCTCCCCTCCATAAAGGCCAGAGGTATTGGAGAAATATATAAGATATTTTATAATTCATATGCAAAACTAGGAAAACAAATGTATATGATTGAAACAAATTATGGCTATAAAAATTGCCAAAAATAGGCTTTGAATGATGGATGATCCCCTTAATTTGCGCCCTGAAGGGAAAATGTCGCAAAGCCCACTACACAATTCAGGTCATTACCTAGCCAACGAGCATTCATTTGTTAAATTCTGATCAATAGTCGCTGCGATTTCGAACTTATAAATTGTCAAAAATGTTATATATTTATATATATATATATATATATATATATATATATATATATATATATATATATATATATATACATACAGTGTGTCCACAAAGTCTGGCGACATTATGTAGCCAGACTTTGTGGAAGCATCCTGTAGATTATGTAGGCACCCTATATATATATATATATATATATATATATATATATATATATATATATATATATATATATATATATATACAGTGTGCCCATAAATCTGGCTACATAATTTACAGGATGCTTCCACAAAGTCTGGCTACATAATGTAGCCAGACTTTGTGGACACCCTGTATATATATATAATATAAAGCTGTGTGTGTGTGTGGTCACGAATAGGCTCCTATATGGTTGACTATTTTAAAAATCTGATTACATATAATGATAGAAGATGTATCGAGACACAGGAATGGGTATGTTTGATCTGGCAGAACGGTGGTTCATTAAAATTGTGAGGTCTGCGTTCGCGCCTGGTCCACAAAGTATGGATATAAAAAATTAAAAAATTAAAAAAGAAGTTTACAATTGTTTTTGATATAGATGTGCATAAGAATACTTTGATAAGTATGTTTTAACTTAAATAGGGATAGTATAATAAAATTGTGGGGCCTGGTTCGCGCCTGGCCTCCATAGAATGGAAATAGGCACACACTTTAATAAAGACTTTTCATATCTATCTGCGAAAGTATATTTTGATAATTATGTTTCAATTTGAAGAAATATGGTATAATAAAATTATGGAGTGTCCGTTCGCGCCTGACCTCCATAGAATGGAAATGTGTCACAAAGTTTAACAAGGTTTTCTTAATATAGATCCACAGAATATTGTGATAAGTGTTTCAGTGTGAACAGGTATGGTATAATAAATTATGGGGTTTATCTATTTTATTTTTACTTTCATCATATTTTGCTTTGGTTTTGATACCCCCATTTCGAAGTTATCTCTTTACAACCCTTCCTTTTCATAAGTTATCATACTTTCATAAATCATGGTCCATTTTCTGTAGGCTGTTTTTGAACCCAGTCAACGACAGGTACTTTTGCTAGTATATATATATATATATATATATATATATATATATATATATATATATATAATAGCAGGGCGACCGGTATTTCCAGGCCATAAAATACTATTAAATATAATGTTTTGATAAATGCAGATTTCGCATTTATTATTATATTATATGGGACCCAATACATAGTAGTACTTTAGAAAGTTTAAAAAAAAAAATAAAATAAATGACTCTTGCGCCATTACCGAGAATCGAAACAAAAACGTTTAGCTTACGATTTATTTTTGCCTCTGCTGTTAATGACTGAGCTATGAAAACATGTTTATTTCAATGCTAAAAATTAAATTATGAACTAATAGATATTACGTTTCGCATGCATATTCGTAATGTCACTTTCGACCTTCACATGGCAAATTTCATTTTTTTAGTAATTTTCACACTTTTGTACCGATTTTTCTGAGATAAAACACAAATATAATGTTTCGCTGGCGTTCAGATATCCTATATATTAAGATTCACGTCTGTAGACCAAAAACTGACAGAAGAGTTTGGCAGGCAACATTTTTTGAAAAAATATATACCTATACATAATTATATATGGAAAGAGTTTTGTGTTTACTATAAAATTTTTACGCAAATATTGCGCGAGTATAAATCACGTAGAATATCTGCATGAATATAATTACACGTTATAGCTAACTAAAGATGATCATCCCATAAGAAAACCGAAAAAAACTAACAGGGAATTAATTTAAAAAAAAAATGAATGTTTAAAAGAATGTGCAAATTGGCTAGATTTTTTGCTAGTGGAAGCGATTCCATGACTCATATACAAGAAAGTTGTATTTTTCTACTCTACTATATATATATATATATATATATATAAGTAATGTGATTTATAATTTAAAAGTTTTAAAAAATTTTTAAATTTAAAAATCAAAATTTAATTAAATTAAAAATCAGTTTCATAAGAAGGAACAACAACAAAGTCAATTATCTGTACGATCGTTTCGGAAATCCGTGCTTTTTATTTGTGGTATACATGAAGTCACGTAGAACAACGACAGGTACTTTATATATATATATATATATATATATATATATATATATATATATATATATATATATATATATATAGATATATATATATATATATATATATATATAAATTATAAAACTACTAATAAATCAGCACTAAATAAAATAAATAATGATGCAAAAAACATTTTAACTAAACTTAAAATAGATAAATACACAGAAATAACGGTACCAGGTACCCCGAGATTTACTTTAAAAGACCACAAACACAGCTTCAATATTAACCCTACTATTAGACTCATTTGCCCCTCGAAATCAGATATAGGACTGGTTAGTAAAAAAATATTAGATAGAATTATCCCCAAAATTAAATTCATAATAAAATACCCACTATGGCAATCTTCAAACCAAGTAATCGACTGGTTTTCTAATATTCAAAATAAAAATAATATTAAATTTCTTTCTTTTGACATTGAATCATATTACCAATCTATATCACCTATCCTACTTAATAAATCTCTATTAATGGCACGAAAATTAACTAATATAACTCAAGACGAAACTAAACTAATACTTATAGCTAGACAGTCTTTAATAACATTTGATAATAAATATTGGACCAGGAAAAATACCCCTAACCACTTCAACATTTTAATGGGATCGACGGACTCGACTCAGGTCACTGATCTAGTTGGCCTTTTCCTTTTAAATGAAATACATTGTATACTCCATAAACAATTCAAACTTGAAGGAGGGCTATATAGAGATGATGCACTTTTCATAACGAATTCTACTAATAAAAATTATGAAAATGCAATTAAAGCTCTACATAAATTATTTAAAAATTATGGACTTAGTATAAAAATCGACCCAAATAAAAAAATTGTTAATTTCTTAGACATAGCCTTAAATCTTGAAAATTCTACCTTTGAACCATACCATAAACCTAACCAATCACTTCTATATGTCCACAATCAATCAAACCACCCTAAATCAATATTACAATCAATAGTTCCCAATATCGCTCTAAGAATTTCTAGACTGTCTTCTACTAAATCAATATTTACCAAAAATGAAAAATACTATAATGAAGCCCTTAAAAACTCTGGATATAATTCACAAATTAAATTCATAAATGAAAATGATAGAAACATAAACTGCATTAAAAATAAACCTATTAAGAGCGTAATAACATATAATATGGCAATGTCTTCCCGTATACGAGTTAAGAAAAATAACCAGGAGACAAAAAAAGATAAACCCAAACTACAAATATTAGATAATAATATAAATAAACAACAAACTAAAACCCGCAAACGTAAGAATAGACACAAGGAGATCCTATGGTTCAACCCCCGTATTCCAAAAACCTAGAAACAAACATAGCTAGAGAATTTTTTAAAATATTAGGTAAGAACTTTAAAGCCCCCCATAGATATAATAAGATTTTCAATAAGAACACAATTAAAGTCTCTTACTCTACTATGCCCAACCTTCATCAGAAAATAATTAGCTCTAATAATAATAAAATTAATAAACTACAAAATGCAACTATACAAAATACATCGGACTGTAACTGTAGAAGAAAAAATAAATGTCCCCTACAAGGCTCATGTAAAATTAAAAATGTTATCTATAGCTGCACAGTATCAAAAACTCCAAATATACAAGAACCTATCAACAGCCATAACTCAACTACCAGATTAAATAATAACACCAACTTAAATCAATCTACCGATCAATTATTAACCAACCCACCACATTATAATCCAACAATAGACCTAACGGAAAATAATCATAATAATCAAGAGGTAATATATATTGGTTCCACATCTGGCCCAATAAAACATAGAATTTCAACGCACAAACATTCTTTTAAAAATAACCCTCCATCAAACCAAACTACTCTATCCAACTATATTTGGCAACTAAAAAATAGCAATATTTCTTTCAACTTAAAATGGCAAATAATTGAGACTTGCAAATCATATAAACCAGGAGATAAATTTTGTACATTATGTACAAAAGAAACCCTAAAAATTTTAAAATATGAAGATATAAAAAGCACAACCAAACTAGTAAATTCAAGACACGAGATTCTATCGTGTAATCATAAACGTTGGTTTAAATTTAATAAATATAAACCACCTTAAATCATTAAAAATTACTCATTAGTAAAAATAGATTTTTTTTCTAATAAATTAAGTTAAACCAATTACCGCCCTTAGACTCGTAAATCAAATAATAAATAAAGCCATGACAATTATTTCCCCTTAAAAACTTGCAAAAAAAAAAAAAAAAATACTCTCTCTCTATAGATATTAACTGTAGCGTCTCTAAATCAAAATACGCTAACGGAAACAATTTACTGCACGAGCGTCGCCCTTTTTAAAATTCATCATTCAATAAAATAAAAAGCTATAGCAAACATCTAAATGACTACTTTAAATACAGTTCCTGATTTCAAAAAAAGAAAAACCAAAAGGTAATTATATATCTATATATTTTTAAATCAAATTTATTATGTAAATTCAAAATATATATTTTTTTCTACTCATTTCTATCTCTAACCTATACCAATTTTCTTATTAATTTTCTTATAAATTTTAAATCCAAACCTTTTACTTCAATTTTTCAGATTCATCTGCCTTACTGTTAATGCTAGGTTTATTTTTGGTGTCTTTTCAATTCAATAGAAATCCTCCTAAATTTGCTGATGAGGAGACCGTGCTTACCAAAAAAACTATGTATAATTGTTCTACGTGACTTCATGTATACCACAAATAAAAAGCACGGATTTCCGAAACGATCGTACAGATAATTGACTTTGTTGTTGTTCCTTCTTATGAAACTGATTTTTAATTTAATTAAATTTTGATTTTTAAATTAAAAAATTTTTTAAAACTTTTAAATTATAGATCACATTACTTAATATTGAATTAGCTCTAGGACATTTAACTATCGAGCTTATTATATATCTAAATTACAACGAGCTTTTCCTGTATTTTAATTAAACTAGTAATTTCACTATTACATTAAAATACACTTAGCTCTTTAGACTATTATTCTAATCTCCTTTAAATTATATATATATATATATATATATATATATATATATATATATATATATATATATATATATATAATGAACGGATTGTAGAAATCCCCCTCTTCACCAAAGTATACGATGTTTGCACTAACAGATGCCACATACAAAGGTATTATGTCTAAACTATTATCCACAATCTTATGTAACTTTAGAACGCCGTTTTAGACGCATTTATTCGTTATAATAAAATCTTACATTACATCAGAGGAGAAACATCATCGCTCGCCAACTTCTTTATAGTAAGTAGTTCGTATTTTCCCCTCTAAATAAAAAGTACTCCCACCGCTCCCAGTCGACACCGGGATTTATTATGCATTATGGACAACTATGGGGTTACACCCTTATTATCTGTATCATATACTTATAGATATACCGTAACCTTTCCATTTTCCGCTTTCAAAAATAATGATTTCTCCTTTCTTACATTTCTTCAAATCTCATTGACTGAGATTCATTCATTCCAGAATATCTATCCTCGTACACAAAAAAAAAAAATGAACGGAGCGCTCAAGTCATTATTAAACTTGACTTCACTCTATAGAAGAGGTAATCGTTTACAATATAATACCCCAAATACCAACATATTCCGACATCAAAACATTTACACCTTAAATATACCGTCCAGGTTACCTTTACCTATAAAGTTACGCCACCGTGATTTTGTGTTTAGCTAAATCGTTCATTCTTTTTACAGACACATCAACACTTGCTGATTACCATTATTTCTACATTTGGGGGGGGGCAAATATGATTGACTAAATTTCTTTCTATATAATCTACATATATAAATAAGTTACAGTCGGTACCAGGATTTTGTGTGATTTGAACGCCTTTAAACTGTCTATAACGTTTGATTTATAAAAGCTTTTCCCTTATATACTAAACGCCTCTCGATACATACTCTCCCACTACGCACGTTGTGTAGGTGTTATTTCGAGGGCCGTACTGTTGTAAGTTCGACGTGGAGCAGTCGACTGAAGCGTTCCCTTTTTTTCACCATCTTCTCGACTTAGTGCTACATGTTCATGCCAGCTTCTGCTGCGAACTTTTTTGGCGCTCACACCGGTAACCGCTGCTATTTACATCTTATACAGGGGTTTGTTTCATTTATTTATTTTTTTATCGCTCGCGGGGCTAATAATAATTATTAAATGTGTTGTTTTTAATGGAAACTGCAAATAGATCCCAAAGCAAAATACACTGTTTGGCACACTTTTTCTCCTATTGCATTTTCGGTACTAGTGCAGAGAGTGATCCGGACGAAAATAATAACGTTTATTATTTAAAAAGCCATTCTTAACATGGGAAGGGGAAGGTGTTTTGTGCCTATTCTATACTTCAACCTTACAATTGAATAATAAAAATAAAACTTTAATTAAACTTGGAAATACGATTTAAAAAATCGTGTGGATCACTCTCTGCACTAGCACCGCATTTTCTTATACGTCTATCTATCTATCTATCTATCTATTATATATTTACATGGAGTTCACCACTTATCAAGGCCCAATGGCCACTCGGGGATAAAGGTTATTGTGTGTACAGTAATCAATGGGATAGTGTAGCAATAGTATTGGAGAATTGATAAGGTGTCATTACTTAGGGTGGGGGCGGTTATAATGTAGAGAGTGATCCGGACGATATATATATATATATATATATATATATATATATATATATATATATATACACTAGACTACCCGTGACCCGTTGGGTCAGTATGTTATATTAGCTATGGAATTCATGTATGAGCGTGACACTTGTAATGTAAAGAAAATAGTTTTTTTACATAACAGAAACATTTCCATGAAAGTATATTAAAATGAAAAACGAATATAGATAGATTTCTATGAGTCGTTCTGTTTATTATAATTGATTATTTATGAAAAAAAAAATTACAGTTACTGAATTATAAGTGGTTGGCCATACTTATAGGTAAATGTTCACTGAACAGATACCATAATACTTATTATAGTTAAATTCAAATTTTGATATATCTGCTTTTTTTTACGTCGTTCATTTCTGTATTACGTTTAAGCTATTTTAAACCCCACTCTTCCCATATTAAATAATAATTTCGAAATAATAACGTTAATATTTCAGCGTCCCAATTATTCTTTTTTTTTCGCGTTTAAATTATCCAAATAAAGAATTGTTAATACTGTCTGCTTTTTTTACATCGTTCATTTCTGTATTACGTTTAAGTTATTTTAAACCACACTCTTCCCATGTTAAATAATAATTTCAAAATAATAACGTTAATATTTCAGTGCGCAGGTCAAAATCTGCAAAAGAAGCGATTTGTGTTTATTTGTATACGTTGTTATGGGTTAATGTTTATGCGCGCATGCGCAACCAGATGTCGTAAACCGGAAAGTGGGTTACATACATCGTTACAAGGTCATTTGAGTTTTATATATATATATATATATATATATATATATATATATATATATATATACTGAATAATGTTTCTGCGTACTTTATACACTTATAACTAACTTTATTTTCTTCCCATTTTAACTCCCAAGCATTTGCTGCTTATACCTTCCAATTACTACGGACAAGCCAAACAAAAACAAGAAAACAAATAAAAACAATAACATAAACCAATTAACAAAATACGAACGTGTACGTTTTCATTTTTTTTTTTTTCAAGTTATCAAACCAACGATGCCGCCACCGACTCCGACGTCCTACACGACGTCGCACATGAAAACATTACAAAATAGAATCAGCTTAAAGAGTTTCATCCTTTTTATATTAACGCTTTTTCTTTCTTTGTGATTTTTCTTCTTTTTTTTTTTTTGTTACAAACTACTTTTTTACAAACCTTGTCATAAGTTTTGTTTCTTTATGAAATAAACACAACCGGTGCCGCAACTTCTTTTACCAATGTTTACATAACACTGTGGGTTAGTTAGTTTTCCCTTAATAGTCACTAAAAGACTACATTACTCTTAATGTTATCAACTTCGCTACATTGACAAAAAATTCTTCGCGGTTTTCTCTGTAAAATGTTTATCTTTACTATTTAATACCGTTGGATCGATTGCCGTAAATTATTAGATGAAAACAGGAACGACCGCGACGACAAACACATTACATGGCCGCTGTTTTACAATAGTTTGCTCTGAAGCGGGAGACATCTCACTTTTGCTAAAAGATTCGTTGGTTGTTTTTGTTTTACGGCATATCAACCCTTTTCAGGTTATTTAATGCCAAATCCAAAGATTTTGAAGAAACTTTTTTAATTGGATATATTCATTGTTTTCAAGTCGGTTTCTATTTAACCCATAGTTGGGACCCTAACAGGTACTACCACTCTGGGTCAGAGCGGACCTGAGAGCAATGGCAATTAAAGGGTGGCTCCACACTCCCCAAAGCCCGCAAGCTGGGGCCTCACCACTGGATATAATTTAAGGTCATATCCAGGACCAATAAAAGATTCGTTTATTTTTTATATATCACAACAATTTAGGACACTCGATCCAACGATAACATTTTTTACGGCATACCATTGGAACAGGAACGCTACGACGACTTTTTTCTTTTTTTTTTACTGTAACAAAGTTGATTACGTTGTTATTAAAAATGTAGTCAGAACTAGCGATATTTACATTAGATGCAAACAGTTAATAAACGGAGCAGCTCCAAGAATTTCATTCTTCTTTGGCCCAAGATTTTCATTCTTTGTGTTTTGGAAGGGTAAAGACTAAATTTTCAAATACCTTATCAAAACATGCACTTATTAATTACAAAATTAAAAGGTTGCCGCAGCTTATATCGGAAATGTTTAAATCTGATGAAATATATATAGTCGCGTAAAGACATTTTTTATTGTTACTTATTATTGTTATCAACTTTGTCACATTAAAAACATTGCGTCGCAGCTTTCTTTTTAAAATGTTTTGATTTAATAAAGAAAATATATTTCATTTTTTACTAGATCCTGTAACTGTTTAAACAAGCCTGAATGCCCACTTGAAATCAATTACTTAGTCAAATCTGTGGTATACAAAGCAACCACCACTACCGAAGAAAATCCCTATATAAGTAAATACTATATTGCCATAGCTGGTAACACTTTTAAATAGAGGTTTTCAAGTCATAAATGTTCGTTTAATAATCTAGAATACAAGAACAGAACATCACTCACCACATACTATGGGAATTTAAAAAAGCAGAACCTAACACCAGTTGCTAAATGTGACATTCTTAGAAAAACAAGCACATGCAAATCTCTTAACTTGCCTTGCTATCTTTGCTTGAACGAAAAACTGTTTATTTCCAGATTCAAGGAAAAAGATAAGCTCCTTAAAAAAATGAAACTTCTATTAACTGTGGACACTATAAATCCCACCTACTTAGCCACTTTAATTTCCTTTCGTAATTCTGCACTTGATTGTTATTTTTCATTCTTACACTATTAGAAACTACATAACACACGAAATTTTGTCAATTTACAAGGTGGGTCTTGTTGCATTGCCTCTCCTCTTATTATCTTCATATTTATTACATCTTACCCTTTTGTCTTCCTTAGTTTTCTCTTTGTTTTTTACTTTCATAATCCCAAGTATATAACTCCTCTCTTAGATTTATTACTCTTTATTGTAATTTTAATTCTATCTTGCCATGAATCTATTTTTTAATTGTTTTCAAGTTTTTTATTTTATTTTTTAGATTAATTTTTTTCAATTTTTAAATTTTAGAATTTTAAATATTTTAATCTAAGTTTTTTATTATTTACTTCTATATCTATGGTTATATTTTGATTTAACTCTTACTCATTTGAAATCTCTTAACGTCCATAATTATTACTGTATTTTGATTTTTATCTTCTGTTATCTCATTCAAACATTAGTCGTTTTTCCTACACTATTTTTATCCGCATATTCATTTTCTGCTTAGTATTCTACATATTTTTATTGCGTCCTAAATTTTATTTTTATATGATTTATTATTATATTTATATTTATTGTTATTAAGCTACTACTCTGGCTATGTACTAATTTATTCTCCTATAATTTCTTATTCCATCTTTTTCGTTATATTATTATTATTATTATTATTATTATTATTATTAT
>NC_136482.1:186936676-186941676 GCF_053919585.1 Euprymna scolopes
GTTTATGTATGTATTCGACTGGATTTCTGATACGCATATAAGTATGTGTGTGTATGACTCACTGGAAACCCTATATGCTAATTTGTCTTTATCGACCCCCCTTGCATCAACCTTTTTCTTTCTTTCTTTTTGTCTTTCCTTTTATTTGTTTCTTCAATGCTAAACAATACTCATGCTTTTGAGATGTAAACTTTTTACTCTTCATCTGTTGATTTCATATGTTTTCAGCCCCCTTCCATTCCTTATAATAATGTAATCATGCTGACGCCTTCGTCTTTCTGTTCTTTCTTTTTTTTCTTTTCTTTTTCTTTTTTATTGTCCTTTCCTTTCCCTTTTTATCCCTTTTTACTCCTCCCACTTATCCTGTTAAATCTTGGTGGCAAATAGGCTTCGTTGTGTCGCCTGACCAGTAACTTTTGGTTTCTTTCCAATTATCCGAAACATTAGCATGTTCGGTGTAACGACTATGAAATATTTGTCTATATAAATAAAAATATTATAATATTATATATATATATATATATATATATATATATATATATATATAGTTATATATATATATAGTTATATATATATATATAGTTATATATATATAGTCATATATATATATAGTTATATATATATATATATAGTCATATATATATATATATATATATAGTTATATATATATATATATATATATATAGTCATATATATATATATATATATATATATATATATATATAGTCATCCGCATACAGTACTGTTTCCATGTTTCATATCTCATCAGTGCGGCTAGACAAACAACTGCCTCAAGATAGAGAAATAAAAGTTCGTGTATACAATGACACATACACGCCGTATATACAGTGAGAAAGTGCGCGAAAGAAACATGTACGCAAATATACACAGACCTATATACAAGCATATATGCACAAATATGTGATCTATTGCGCAGCCAATTCGTGTACATGACTACAAGAGGAGAACACGATTAATGTTGTGTTGAATATCAGATTCCCATGTGACCTTTTCCTACAGAACAACGATAAATACTGATAAATATATTGGCAGAAGAATTAGCCACGTGCGTTCCTTCTGCACGGAACATGCCGATTCGTCGACGAAGATGGAGAGAAAACAAAGAAATACTTTTCGAAATGCACCAAGAAAAAAATAATGTAAAAAACGCTTTCGTCAATTCTAGAATTTAGAAAAGAAAATAATGAAATTGTACTTTATAGCGATTTTGATTAACTCAGGGAAGATTATCGGATTGCTTTGCTCCTGTAAATGGAATGAGATATACACAGCATGGTCGACGGAAGATCAGATTAAATCTACTCTCGATCATATTGGAACACCATTCGGAAATAAATTATGACAGCTTCTGGTTCTGGATTATGCTTAGTTTCCGTCTCCTAGATAATACTGGTGTCTCTCTGCGGCCTTATCTGTCACTCAAATATACTGAACGTCCTATGGCAATACAGGGGTGGCAAAGTGTACGGAGTGTTTGCAATCACATAGTCACAATTCTGCATATATTTGGCAAACATTGAATGTACGATGTTTGTCTGTCACTATACAGATCTACAGTTAGTCTAATTAGTTAACTATAAAGTCACGTATGAAGAAAGGACAATAATGAAAAAAGGACAATAATGAAGAAAGGACAATAATGAAGAAAGGACAATAATGAAGAAAGGACAATAATGAAGAAACACGATGAGATGGTTAGCATCTATAAGGCCGCAGCGAATAAATATCATATGCATGTATCTAATACATAAAAATTAATTGGATTTTCCACTTTATACTTAAATAGAGTTGTATTCGACACATCAACATTTGATTCTGCCTGACCAATGATATACGGAATTTTTTCAATCCGTTTTGTTGACATGATTAAAAAAACGAATTCCGATCAATTTAATAGATTCCGTACTGTAATCTGGCGAGAGAAAGGCTTTTGTAAGAGACTTACAACTAATGTTCAGTGGATAACCATTTTTGTTTACTACATGCTATTCCGATCAGTATCTGGTCTAAAAATTTACCTACGAAATCACAGACAAGGAAAGAATTACAATGGCGAACCATTACAAGCATTTGTGAATATGCGGAGAATTATATATATATATATATATATATATATATATATATATATATATATATATATATATAATTTTATTCAATTTAGATAAACAAAATTACCATTAGTTACGACAATAAATCTATTGTTTCAATCTAAAAAGATTTCATCAGGCAACGAAGTCTTTATTGAGGCTAATCTTTAACTGACTTTTAAAAGACTGGTCTTGATGAAGACCAGGGGTTATTCAATCCCGGATAACGTCGTCTCTCTGCTAGTATATATATATATATATATATATATATATATATATATATATATATATATATATATATCGTAGTCGCCTCCTACATGTATCTGAGCATTGGGTCCTGTCGTCAGATGGGTGGGTGCCTATGTGATACATGGCTGTACAATCTGATTCTATGGCAGAAGAGCCACGGACAGTGCTCACAGGGGAGGGAAGGGAGATGGGTTTGCTCTCGCTCCCTTCTCCTTCTCCAAGCCTCTTCCCTTCTTCTCCTTCCCTCCTCAAAGTAAGCACTACCATGGTGTACAGCATTCCTCCACGCCTTCCTGTTCCTGGCAGCCTCTTCCAACGAGGAGTGGTCAATGTCAGTTGCTGCCAGAGTGCACTTCAGCTAGTCTTTGTAGCACATTTTTGGTGCTCCTCGGGGTCTAGTTCCTTTTGTCAGTCTTCCATACATCATTCTCTGGGGAAGCCTTGAATTTTGCATTCTGTGGACGTGGCCTTTCCAGCAGAGGCGATGGCGGATAATAGTGGCCTCAACACTTGTCATTTTGGCACATTCCAGTACCTCAGAGTTGGAGGTATGGCTCTGCCAGGGTATTTTCATAATTTGCCTTAATTTTGTTTGTTGGAAGCGTTCCAGATGTTTTGTTTCACTTCTGTATAGAATTCACGTTTCACAGGCGTACAGGAGCATGGAGAGGACAACTGCCTGGAACACCATTATCTTCGTGGTCATCATAAGTGTGTGGTTGTTAAATATGCGGCAATTGAGTCGTCCAAAGGTAGAATGGGCTGCCTTTATTCTGTTCTCCACGTCCTTCTTGCATGTAGGAGTAGATGTTAAGATGCTTCCAAGATAAGAGAATTGATCTATCTCCTCTAGTGATTCGTTGTAAATTGTGATATTAAGGGTTGGGAGTGTCTGTCCTGGCGGATATTGGACGATGGTCTTGGTTTTGTCCGTGTTGACCCGTATCCCAAACATGCAGAGTTATATGCATCTGCTAATGACTGCAAGTTCTCTGCCATCTTACCTGGAGTGGTGTTGTCGTCAGCATATTGTAGTTCTCGCACTTTGCATAAGGTGGTTTTGGTACGGAGTCGTGCGAGGTTGAAAATTCCTCCGTCCAAGCAAAATTGCAGGCAAATTGAGGATATTTCTCGTGGAATCTCGCTGAGCATTGCTGTGATGTACAGCAGGAAACACGTTGGAGCCAAAACACACTGCTGCTTCAGACCACCGTTGATGGGGAATGGGTGTGAAAGAGAGTTCTGATGAGAAACTCTCCCAACCATTCCATCATGGTTCAACGATGTCGGGTGGACAACCGTATCTCGCAAAGACAACCCACATGGCAGGTCTTGGCACTTTATCAAAAGCGTTTTTATGGTCCCTAAAGACGAACATCATGGGCTGTTGCTGTTCAAGGTTTTTCTCCTGCAGTTGCCTTACACAGAAAATCATATCCACTGTAACCCGGGAAGGTCAAAACCTGCATTGGGTCTCTGGCAGGACGTCCTCTGCAAGGATGAGCAGGCAGTCAAGGAAAATTCAAGTGAAAATCTTACTCGCGATGCTAAGCAGTGATATTCCCGGTAGTTGTTACAGTTCTCCCTGTCCCCCTTCTTGAAGATGGTAATGATATTAGCATCACGAAAATCGCTGGGGAGAGTCTTGGTCTCCCATATGGTTAGGAGCATCAAACGATTTCTCAGCTCGGGGCCACCGTGAGTGAGGAGTTCCAGTGGGATGTTATCTGGCCCTGGGGCCTTACCGGGCTTCATAGTTCCAGGGCCCTGTTGAAGTCTTGGATGGAGGGTGGGAGTGCCATCCAGAGACGGACAGGATGCTGTGAGGTCATTCTCAAGAAATCATCTGGGGTGTCAGTGTGATCATTAAGGAGGTTCATAAAGTGACACCTCCATCTTTTCAGGATGCCCTCACGGTCAGAGATGGCCGTGGTACCATTTGCGTCCTTTAGGCTGTCCACTAATGATCACTGCCTTTTCTAGGTAGTGTGACCCAGTATCTCCTTTACGGCATGGGTCAGGGCATTTCTGAGGGTGGTCCATTGATGCTCTACTATCGCCTGACTCACGGACTCTGCGAGGTGTCGTTTGCAGGCCTCCCTGAAATTCTCTACCAGCTGTGGTTTGCGGAGCTTGCTACCGTCAAAACGTCGGTTTGGTACTCTATTGGGTGTGCTTTTGGGTGGTCGAATGATCGTCATGGAAAGTCGGGGATCAGGAGTCTGTGATTCGCCCAGCAGACATCCATCCCAGGCATGGATCCCATGACGTAGACGTCTCCTAAGTCTCTGGCTCTGGTCAGAACGTAGTCCAGGGTTTGCCAGTGTTTGGATCTGGGGTGTCTCCACGTGGTCTTTTATCGTTTGGGTAGCTGGGTGTTGGTTACCACAAGTTGATGTTCTGCACATAGAGCCAGTAGGAGTTGGCCATTGCCGTTGCAGCTTCCAATGCCCTGGCGGATGATGATTCCCTCCCACAGGTGGTGGTTCCTGACTATTCAGGCATTAAAGTCGCCCAGCACAACAAGCTTGTCATTGACGGACACTACCTGGATGATGCGATCAAGTTGGGTGTAGAAGGCAGCTTTGTCTTCATCAGTAGAGGTTAAAGTCGGGGCGTACACTGAAATGAGCGTAAGGTGTC
>NC_136482.1:186946676-187044176 GCF_053919585.1 Euprymna scolopes
AGCAGGCCAGTGGAACAGTGTTCTACAGGCTGGCAGTTTTAGAAAAAAGCTTTGTTCATGGGATCTGCATTTAGATTTAGGTACAGATAAAGAGTGGGGGAAATTATTGATAGTGGTTTCAGCTAACGATTGTTTTTTGTGAAAGTTTGGAAAGTTTGGCATAGATTGGAGCTCAGGCGAGCGCATGCAATGAAATTAACGATAATGCGTAGACAGGCTTGTAACGTCTATTCTGTGGACTAGAGGTTGTAGGGAAGAAAAAAGGGCCCCCCACTAGGCTATGAAGTCTATTTTGAACTCTTTAAAGGCAGGATAAGTGTTTCTAGCAGCTCCTGCCCAGATGTGGCAACAGTACTTCATCCTTGGACGTACTTGGCTCTTATACAGGTAGAGAATTGCATCAGCAGTGAGATATCTACTTGAATGGTAGAATGATCTGACTATTTTTCTGGTGATCTTGGCAACAAATTTGATGTATGTGTTCCATTTCATAATAGGAGTTCCTAGAAGTTTGTTAATACAATGTGCTTCCCCGAGACGAGAGTTTGTTCATTTCAGATGAGAGTCAGATGAAAGTCAGAGCGATTATGATGAAACAAGAGAAGCTTGGTTTTAGATGGTATCAATAACCGAAGTTAGCATGTACTTTTTATGTTAGACGACACTACATCTTTATTTTATTTGTCATTTGCATTTAATTAATGTACCTATTTACTATGCCTCCCCACGGGACAGAGTTAGACACCAGGGTCGTTTTTTAACGTGGAGAAAAGGTACAAAAATAAAAATTGTCTCAGTCGTGAAGGATTTCTCCTCCACCGAAAGAGAACAAGAAATGGAAGTGCAGCATCTGAAGAACAGATGGTATTTATTTGCTCCCCCACCGAGCAAATTAGGCACAAGGCCAATTTTTATTGTGAGGAGTGAAGGGAGGGGGAAGGGAAAAAGGGGGACCAGCTCCCGAGAGGAGGGAAATGGGAGCTGGTTAAAGGTCAGGCATGTGGGGTTGCCCCCACATCTGGTCTTTGCTAGTCATAGCTAGTCATAGCTTGCAGTATCTGCCGGAACAGATGGTATTTATTTGCTCCCCCACCGAGCAAATTAGGCACAAGGCCGATTTTTAATGTGAGGAGTGAAGGGAGGGGGAAGGGAAAAAGGGGACCAGCTCCCAAGAGGTGGGAAATGGGAGCTGGTTAAAGGTCAGGCATGTAGGGTTGCCCCCACATCTGGTCTTTGCTAGTCATAGCTAGTCATAGCTTGCAGTATCTGCCGGAACAGATGGTATTTATTTGCTCCCCCACCGAGCAAATTAGGCACAAGGCCGATTTTTAATGTGAGGAGTGAAGGGAGGGGAAAGGGAAAAAGGGGACCAGCTCCCGAGAGGTGGGAAATGGGAGCTGGTTAAAGGTCAGGCATGTGGGGTTGCCCCCACATCTGGTCTTTGCTAGTCATAGCTAGTCATAGCTTGCAGTATCTGCCGAAACAGATGGTATTTATTTGCTCCCCCACCGAGCAAATTAGGCACAAGGCCGATTTTTAATGTGAGGAGTGAAGGGGAAATGGGGACCAACTCCCCGGGGAGTAGGGGAGCTGGATAGTGACAATTGGTATGAAGGGTTGCCCCTACATTGACCAATAACTTATATGTGGGGTTGCCCCCACATATGGTTTTTGCTTGCAGCATCTGCCGGAACAGATGGTATTTATTTGCTCCCCCACCGAGCAAATTAGGCACAAGGCCAATTTTTAATGTGAGGAGTGAAGGGAGGGGGACGGGAAAAAGGGGACCAGCTCCCGAGAGGTGGGAAATGGGAGCTGGTTAAAGGTCAGGCATGTGGGGTTGCCCCCACATGTGTTCTTTGCTAGTCATAGCTAGTCATAGCTTGCAGTATCTGCCGGAACAGATGGTGTTTATTTGCTCCCCCACCGAGCAAATTAGGCACAAGGCCGATTTTTAATGTGAGGAGTGAAGGGAGGGGGAAGGGAAAAAGGGGACCAGCTCCCGAGAGGTGGGAAATGGGAGCTGGTTAATGGTCAGGCATGTGGGGTTGCCCCCACATCTGGTCTTTGCTAGTCATAGCTAGTCATAGCTTGCAGTATCTGCAGGAACAGATGGTGTTTATTTGCTCCCCCACTGAGCAAATTAGTCACAAGGCCGTTTTTAATGTGAGGTAAAAACCAGCTCCCCTTAAAGTAGGCAAAAAGGGGGCACTCTGGTTACCAAAAATAATAATTGTCCCAGTATAGAGGGTTTCCCCTCCATTGACTGGTACAAATTATCTTAAGTGCAGCATCTGCCGGAACAGATGGTATTTATTTGCTCCCCCACCGAGCAAATTAGGCACAAGGCCAATTTTTAATGTGAGGAGTGAAGGGAGGGGGACGGGAAAAAAGGGACCAGCTCCCGAGAGGTGGGAAATGGGAGCTGGTTAAAGGTCAGGCATGTGGGGTTGCCCCCACATCTGGTCTTTGCTAGTCATAGCTAGTCATAACTTGCAGTATCTGCCGGAACAGATGGTATTTATTTGCTCCCCCACTGAGCAAATTAGGCACAAGGCCGTTTTTAATGTGAGGTAAAAACCAGCTCCCCTAAAAGTAGGCAAATAGGGGGCACTCTGGTTACCAAAAATAATAATTGTCCCAGTATAGAGGGTTTCCCCTCCATTGACTGGTACAAATTATCTTAAGTGCAGTATCTGCCGGAACAGATGGTGTTTATTTGCTCCCCCACCGAGCAAATTAGGTACAAGGCCGATTTTTAATGTGAGGAGTGAAGGGAGGGGGAAGGGAAAAAGGGGACCAGCTCCCGAGAGGTGGGAAATGGGAGCTGGTTAAAGGTCAGGCATGTGGGGTTGCCCCCACATCTGGTCTTTGCTAGTCATAGCTTGCAGTATCTGTCGGAACAGATGGTGTTTATTTGCTCCCCCACTGAGCAAATTAGGCACAAGGCCGTTTTTAATGTGAGGTAAAAACCAGCTCCCCTAAAAGAAAGGGGGCACTCTGGTTACCAAAAATAATAATTGTCCCAGTATAGAGGGTTTCCCCTCCATTGACTGGTACAAATTATCTTAAGTGCAGCATCTGTCGGAACAGATACTACACTTTGAGATATTAAATCTTTTATTCATGTTAAAAAAATACAGAAAAAAAATCAACGATGAACAAAAAACTTAGGCACATGGCCAACTCAAAAGGGGGGATTTTGGGGGTCGTTGGTCATCCTTGTCACTCCAGAACTAAACAAAGTCAAAAGTTTCTCCCAGCTAGTATCTTCTTTCACCATAATACCGCATTCACCCTTTCATATTGGGGGACGTCCTAGTAACTCCCAATTTTTAAAACATTTTTTATTGACGTGTAAAAACAAAAAAGATAACAATAAAATGGTAACAATAATTCATTTGTGTCGAGGGAGGGGGAAGAAAAAACAAAAGGTGATTAGTAGGACCCTCCCAACCCCGTCTAGTTGATAGACTGCCTGTTCCACTAGGTTTGTAAAAGGAACCTCGCTTCTGCGGGTCAGTCTCTAGGTGGGGATGCCCTCTAGATGGGGGTGAATGGAGAAAAGAACATTTTGTGGGTAAGGGATGGAGGTTAGTTTGTATTTCTTTTTCTCCAAGATGGGTAAAATTTAGAGGAAGGGGTGAAAACAAAAATTGCAGGTAAGAGGGGATGGGGATCTTGGAGGCTTCCTAATCGGGGAGGGATGGAACACACACTCAGCTAGCTGAGAGACTACTTGTTTAATTTAACTTTACAGAACTGCGCGTTCCACACCTAGGCGGGGAACACGTATTCAAATTTGGCTCCTCTTCGTACACACAGACTTGCCACATGTATCCATCTTCTGTCAAATGCCGCGCGATGCAGCCTTCTTCTATCACATCTGATCTTCACCCGTAGTTGGTGTTTAAAGAACGCGATCAGATCTTGATCAGAAAAAGACAACACCCCCCGGCAACCTTGCAGACGCGACGTCCAAATCACCATTCTCGCCACGGCCAGAATCGTAACGTAGACCATTTGTCTTTCCCGGTCCCACGGCGGCCTCACGTTGTCCACAACATTGGATACAGTAATTGGGCGAGGATGCTCAGGATCGATGCGAGCCGTCACCCCACTGACATACGACCAGTACTGGCGGAGTTCGCGGCAATCGAAGAAAGCGTGATCCGTAGTTTCCACAGCCGTTGTCCCACAACGGGGACAATCAGGCGACTCCAGAAACCCAGAACTGCATTGTATGTTGTTGAGTGGAAGTGCATTTCGGGCCAATCGCCAGGTCAGAGAGAACTCCGAATTGTTCAGATGACTCGAACCTGGCGCCCAGCTCCACGCGGAGCGGATCTCACTCTGCTGCCACCCCAAACGCGCGCATAGCGGGTCGTCAGCGGCCTCCTTCACTAGATCCCTGTGGAGTTCCCTACGGGTAGCAGTCACAAGGTCACTGGACCTTGGTAGTCGTTTTAGCGCGGCTCGGCACTCTTTCATGTAGGCAGATTCTCCCCGCGGCCTGCGACGGCTCTCGATGGAAGGGTCGAGAACGAGGTCGGGGAAGGCGGCAGAAACCACGGGGTGCCACGGTTGGTCCTCCTGCATATAGTGGCTCAGGAAGGCCAGCCTCTCAGCATCTCGATGACACTTCAAGTCCGGCATTCCCAAGCCTCCCTCACACGGACGTTGAATACAGACCTGTCTGCTCACCCAGTGTCTTCCTCTGTCCCAAAGGAGCGAGGACAAGAGTTCGACAAGAGCTTTTAGGTGTTGTGCAGGCAGGGGAAGTACGGCCAGTCGGTAAAGGATGAGAGGAAAGACGTAAGTGGCGCACGCCTCAGCTCTACCCTTTAAGGAAAGTTTCCTAGGAAGCCACGAATTGACTGCAGCCTCCACCTTTGACCGTACCTCCAACCAATTCTTGTCAAGCTGGAGACCCGGTCCGAACCACACGCCGAGGATCCGGACCGGGCCATCTGTCCAGCTGAAGGGCGCAGGGAGGTTTGCGTTGCCACTCCATGCGCCCAACCGCAGTCCTACCGACTTGTTGCGGTTTATCTTGGCCCCTGTAATTCTTTCGTACTGTGTGAGTGCCTCCGACACGACCTCAATGTCTCTGAAGCCCGACACGAAGATCGTGACATCATCGGCGAACGCGGATACCTTGGCAGCTGAGCCGCCAGGCAGAGCCATTCCGCGCAGGGCCGAAATTGCCTCCCCATGTCTCAGCTTGCGGAGAAGAGGCTCCAAAGCCAGGACATAAAGCAGGGGCGACAGCGGACAACCCTGACGAACCGACCGAGAGATAACAAAGGGTTTCGAGCGCTTTCCGTTGACTTGCACGACAGCCATGGGCTGTCGATACATTATGGAGATCCACTTGCAAAAGTCCGGTTTAAAACCGGCGGCCTCTAAGACAGATGCCAGGAAACGATGGTCGACCCTATCGAAAGCTTTGGACTGATCTAAGTTTATCAGCGCGGCTTCCGTGTCGTCATCTATTCCCCCCTCTAGGATCATGCGGATCAGGTGCAAGTTGTTCTGAATCGATCTCCCCTTCACAGCATAGTTCTGTTCCAGTTCAACCAACTCGTCGATAACAACCTGCAGCCGATTCGACAGGACCTTGGCCAAAATCTTCAACTCTGTGTTTAGCAGAGTTATGGGCCTGTAGTCGTCTAACTCTTCCCCTCCATGCCCGTCACCTTTCTTCAGCAATGTGATCACTCCCTTGGTCACCTGCCCTGGGATGGATCCCTGAGCAAACCAATGGTTGAACATATCCGTCAGAAGAGGCAGAAACATGGGCGACAGCCTCAAGTACAGTTCGTATGGCAGACCATCAAGTCCTGGCGATCTGTCACAGCTGACCTGCTTCAGCGCAGTAAAGACCTCCCGCTCCGTCACCCGGCCCTCGCAACTAGCCGCTCTAGCCGCCTCGAGGCGGGGAGAGTCGGCCAAATAGTCGCTAAACTCAAGGACCGGAAGATCGGGCTGCTGCGTAAAACGCTCCTCGAAATGTTCTCGAAACCCCTCGCAGATCTCCCGAGTCGATTCCAGGGTGCGTCCATTCGGATGTTTGATTTTTGCAATGTATTTGTCCGAGCCACGCCTAGAAACCTCACGGCGCACGTCTGCATCAGAATTGACTGCTTCGTTGCCTATCTTTCTAAGCCTAGCTCTAACTACTTGGCCTTCGTAACGCTCGCTAGTCTCGCGTAGAAGGTCCTGCTTAGCTAGTTCCTGACTAACCCTATCACCCTCCCCCGTAGCCTGGGCTAGTTTCTGCTCTAGCTTCTTCTTCGTCTTGGCCTTATCTAGTGCGAGGCGCTGGGCATACTTGACGGAGAAGCTTCTGATCTTGGCTTTGAGACCTAACCACCACTTACTCCCGGTAACCGCCCCCACTAGTGCCTTTTTAATCAATTCTCTTAACTGATCTTGGAAGTCTTGTATCTCCAGAAGGGAGGTATTTAACTTCCAGTACCCCGCTAACTTAGGCCTATTTCCTAGCTTCAGCCGGGCCATAACTAATTTATGGTCCGTCTGGCCTAGCCAAGTGAACGTGGGACAAGATAAGAAGTCTACTTCGCCTCTCCTAACTAATCTTGACCAAAAGGCCAAGTATCATTATGCATTTAATTAATGTAAGCATTATTTTTGATTATTCAAAAGATGTTGAACTAATTACAATGAAAACGTGCTAACGATAACGTATGTTTTTAAATTTTTAAAAATAATATTTTGTTTATTTTTTATTTGTTTAAGTAAGCGCCACTCATGTTGGAATTGTGGAAAATTGTTCCCAATTAGCAACAGTCTATGTTATTTTCATTTTTGTAATTTTCTTTCTTTTTAATAGAATTAAAGTGGTGTTAGAGGCGATTGATAATCGCAGACTGTCAAAAATGTACGGTTTATTGAAATCGAAAAGTAACAGTTCGTATGAAATTATTTGATTATTCTAATATACTGCATCAAGACGTCGACAGTGACAAATAGATTTGTAGTAGATTTAAGGAAATGAATAAGTAATTTTAATGTACGAAAGCGGATTAAGAAAGTTAATTTAAGGAATGAAATAGTCGGATACTTATATTAATGAAATGAAATGGAATGAATACTAACCCAGTGAGTTATTGAATTTTCTAATTAAAGGATAATCTTCTGATTTAATAAAAATGAACAATGAACCATTGCTGAAAAGAATACATAATCACAGAAATCAACTTAAATTTCTGGTTTGTTATATATTATATATATAAATAACATAGATTGAACTGTAATTCATTGGTTAGCCAGAATCAAATATCAATTTTGCAAACACATTGCAATATCTATCTTACTTTGATAATCCGAAATATTTATATATATTTTAAACTAAATTGAATGTAACTGTTAAAACAATCTATACCTCATTTGATTCGCTTTTTATTCCTTTATAATTTTACTTGTTCGTATTTGACTTTTAATTGAAGTATCCTAATGTTCACATCAATTTAAAAAAATAACTTCAAATCGAGAAGGCAAAAAGAAACTCCGCACAATGGAAAATTTGGGACCACAATGAGCAATGTGAATTAATATTCAGTAGCATATCCCTTCTGCAATTTGACAGCCTTCAATTTTTGAGCATCCCTTGAATAAGTCTGTGGCAATACTCCGGTAAAAGGGTATCCCACTTTTTTTAAATTTTTGTTCAAAGTTCTTCCAGCTTTGAAATTTTATCATTGAATAGCTGGTGCTTGATGTAATGCCGTACGTTTTCAATCAGCGGCTGATTTCTCGATTGGATAAACAAGAAAGGTGTCGATTAATGAGCGCCTGATGATCACGAAGAAAAAATCGAGGCATATGGACTTTGGCCTTCGGGACAAGATCAAAGTGTAGTATCTGTTCTTCAGATGCTGCACTTCTATTTCTTGTTCTCTTTCGGTGGAGGAGAAATCCTTCACGACTGAGACAATTTCTATTTTTGTACCTTTTCTCCACGTTAAAAAACGACCCTGGTGTCTAACTCTGTCCCGTGGGGAGGCATAGTAAATAGGTACATTGTATAACCTGGAACAACAGCAATTACGATTAGAGATGCTTTGTTGTCTAAAAGGTGGATATTTTACACTGGTTTTAAGCTCATTTGTTGCTGCCGAGTTTCTTTTTGCCTTCTCGATTTGAAGTTATTTTGTTTTTAAATTGACATGGCCACTAGAATACTTCAATTAAATGTCAAATATGAACAGGTAAAATTAAGGAGGAATAAAAGGCGAATCAAATGAGATATAGGTTGTTTAAATAGTTACATTCAATTTAGCCTAAATTTGCGATTTTCGAAAAAATGACGTGAACTTTCTTTTTGGCGCCACTACACACACACACATATATGTGTGTATATATATATATATATATATATATATATATATATATATATATATATATATATATATGTGTGTGTGTGTGTGTGTGTTTGTTTTTCATGAACTCCGAAACTGATCGGCCGATTTAAATTAAAAAAATTCACATGAATGTACTTTATGTTTTTGGGAGTGTTTTGAGATAGGTTCTGTACCGAAAATCAATAATCGAAAATCAATAATCGAAAAAATTCTATAAAAGAAGAGACAGTCGATTTTGACCAAAGTTAACACCCTTATACAGCCTAAGATCGCAAGTGCATTTGAGAAATTTTATCACTTTACAAACAGAAGAACCCGGTGTATAAAATCAACAGTAGGTTCTTTGATAAGATGGGGCGCATTCGAGATGAAGGTTTCTGTTTAGAGCACAATTAAACCATGAATCTTGACTTTTGCATTTTAAACTTTAATTTAAGCCATTGTTTACAGATAATTTTATAAAAGCAACAGTAGATTCTCTACAGTGCAATGTAGACTATAATGTAATGTTTACTTAGACCCTGCAGGAAGGCATGTGAAGCTTCTTCCTGGTAGAACATGCGTAATAATAATGTATCCTCGTAAATCAACATGTTACATGGAAGACATTTACAAGGAAACAATTGTTTTTTGAGTATTCCGTTGAACAATAATTCTCCTTGTTAATTTTAATTTACAATCTTGATTTATTTTCCTTATGACAAGCTTTACATTCTATTGTGCTTGTATCGATATTTTTTTTATATGGTTGGGATTTCTATATAAATAATAATATTTAGATTAGTTTTTAGTTTATACTTTCTTTTATCAGGTAAATTTTTCATTCCTATTGACTGAATTGATATATATGTATATATACACAGGGTGCCCCCCCCCTCCAAAAAAAAAAAACAGAGGACATTCAATTGTTTTTCTGGGCATTTTACAGTCAACGGAGAAAAAAAGGCCAAAGACCCTAGTGTTTTGATGTGATGTTTTGAATATAATAAACTAGTTATGACCAAAGTTTCATTTCATTCGAACAAAACACTATGAAACGGGGACTAATTAGAGTTAGGGCCCGTTTTTTGGGGGGGGATGACCTTGTATGTGTATATATTTTTCAGGCTCAACGGCCAACTAGCACCGTGTTTGTTTGTGTATATGTATGTGTGTGTTGGGGTGGAGAAGGCTCCCGTAAGTCGTGTTGAAGGCAACCTTTCTAGGAGAAGCAAATCTCTGATTTAAAAAACCATAAAGCGGAAGACCAGTACCCGCATTAAGCTGGTCTGCAGTTTAACTTATTGCTGGCTATCTTGCTCTTGCTTGTTGCTGGATCTCAACATTTTGAACAGAGAGAGAGACTTAGCTGTCGTACAAAGCTAAGACTCTGTAACATCATCTTTGTATAGATACTCCCTCAGGCATTTGTCTATTAAAATGGTTCTGTGGCGATGGAAGTCATTTATGGGCTCATGGACTTTAAGTGTCTGAGGGAGTGGCACTCGTCTGACAAGACGTTGCAATCATCATATATATATATATATATATATATATATATATATATATATATTCACTAGCAAGCCGCCTAGCGTTGTTCGGTCATAAAATACGCTTTAATATATTTTAATTTATGGAGTTTTCGTTTTTATTATTTTAGAGCCAATTCTCTATTGATTATTATATTGTACGCAAGTATTTATTTAAAAAGGAAAAACATTACTTGGGTGCCATCAGCTAGAATCCCAATTAAAATATTTGGCTCATCTTTATTCATGTGAACACATATAAAAAGTTCAAAGGTTACATTGTTCAACGCATAAATTTATATTTGATAAAGAAAATTATCCCTATTTGTTCTTCAGATGAAAGTTTATCGTTTAAATATTGATGCGGTTTTGCATCATTCATACATTCCGTATGAATCCGATTATTATTGTTGGCATTCGTTTCCTGGATATCTTTCTAGTTAGATTTCTTTTTAAAAAGACATTGGATACTGTTACGGGTTTTAAATTGTGCATTCTCTGTGAAAAAAACATGTAAAAAATGATACGAAGACGAAGGGAACGTTTAACAACTTTATTCAACAACTTATGAGTAAGATTATAATAGTTGAACAACTGGATGTGCAATGATGATGAATATCTCGTTGGGAGCTGCCAATGTTTAATCTTGAAAATGTGATGGTTGAACGCCTCCTACCTCATCCAAAGGCGATCACTCCTTTGTCAGTCCAAGGGAAGTAATTCCATTTTTTTTTTAGGTTAAGCCTAGCAAAAACTTACCGAAACGACTACATGGATGTTGCCAACATCCCTAAGTAAAAATGTTTCTGAGGAACGAACTGGATTCGAACTTGGCACACCCATGTAGTTAACTACTTAGCCACCGTCACCTCCTTGATGCTTTTGTTTAGAGATGAATCCTTCATAACTTCGAAACAATTCGTCTTCATTTTCTTGATTCCATAATATTGTTTATCATTTTAATATGAAAAATACTCTTTCATTTTTGTTGATTTATTTATTTTACTTTTGTTTTTTTATTTTTATTGGATATTTTTCCCTTGATTTTTTTTTGTTTTCAGAAAATAATCTTCAGAGCTAATAATAAAGTTCCATATTACTTAAGGAAAACAAAAATAAAACCAATATTTTAACCCTTGAATAACAAAAGGTATAACTTGCAACAGTTTGCTTAAAGGCAAACATAAAACATAGAGTAAAGACAAAAATGAATGAAGTGTTTGCTGAAGCCTGGAGGGGGAGATTTGAAAGCTGACAAAAACAGTGGCGTTTGAAATAGGATATGAATTTTAAAAAACACACTTGAGAAATAGCAAGCATTTTTTTATTGTTGTTTTAGCTTGATTTCCTTTAGTTTTTCTAACTCTTAATGTACTACTCGAACTATTATTGACCAAGCGTCTTGCTTGCATTCCGAATCATCTCAACCATAAATGAATTTATAAACCTTTGTTTAAATTTATATTTTATACGTTTAGAAGCACCTAAATTGAAGAAACCCAACCCTTACCATCCCACGTGACCTGATTCTTATTTCAATATCTCATCGTCATAATAAAGTTTAGCTGACTTTTTCATATTTTTTTTTTTATCTTAGAACATTTTTTTTATAAAATCTTTTCTTTCGATGATAATTGAATTTTTTTAATGAAGAAATTATGTTCAAAGCAAACTATATACGTGCACAATGAATGCCGATGCTCAAAATGTATAAACATTTTGACGCGTCCTTTTTTCTAAAAATCACCAAAAATCAGGAAATTAACAAATTTTAATGAAATTTTCTGTATTTATCAATTAAGTATCACGGAATATAATGAACCGATTATTTTTTTATGCTATGGCTTTCAGTAGTAAAAAAAATGAATTTATTTTTGTTTTTTTATAAACATAAAGCATCGTAAATTATAACAAATAAAAAATTTAATTTTTACAGGAGCATTACGAAAAAAGCCCCTAAAGTCCATATTAATGAATTCAATATAATTTGAAGAAAAATTAATTTCTCGAACTACCGATATTAACACTGAATTAAACATTTTTTATTTAATATTTTTACCCAAAAAATTATAATTGCAAAACATATTTCTGTTTTTGTTTAGATTACAAGTTTCGCATAATTTTTATATGTATGATTCTAATATTTTCCTTGCTTGAATGAACATCAAACTTCTGGCGTAACATAACTATTATATACTCTTGAAAAATAATTAAAAATGTAATTGAAAAGCAGGAACACAGAAAAATAATTAAATTAAAAATATGGTAAAAATGATATAAACGTTCACAATAGGTGTGTACGGACACACTGCTGGGGGAAAAAGAAAACCAGTACTTCCTCATTCTCCCCCCCCCCCCCCAACTGCCTGAAGTCATTTACAGACAGTCTTTGTACTCTTTGACATTTTGGGTTTCCGTAAGACGTATTCTTACACGACTTGGTTTGTTTTTGTTTGTGCAAAGTCAGAATCTCCAACTTTTGGAGGCTAAATAAGCTATTTTTTATTTGATTTAATTCAATATCTCAGGCCTTTACTAATTATCTTTGAAATAGGCAGAAAACTAATATTTATCTTTCAAAGGATTTTTACAATTAATTTTTGTAACTTCAAAATTTAGCTGATTTTGTCATTTTTCATGATAAAGCTAGAACCCAGAACTAGATGGAATCGAGCAATTGCATCGACAACGGACAACGCCAGACCCAAAGTGGATTTCGATGTACTGCATCTCATCAGTGACGTGCTCTGACATAGGTGCTAACCCAGGTCATGACACGCATGAAGTGTGCAATGCTGACGACCTAACCCTATGGGACACGGCGCAATCTATTGGCTATGCTTCAATTTTAATGTCTATATTTTTTCATCTAGTTCTACATTCTGCTATGTAGAAAGTCAAACGTCATATACGTCATATAAGATAGTTACTGCTGGTATGCCACATAGTAGAATGTAGAAGTAGATGAAAAAATATAAAAATTAAAATCGAGGCATAGCCAATAGATTGCGCCATGGCCCATAGGGTAAGGTCGTCAGTATTGCACACTTCATGCGTGCGACGACCTGGGTTCATGCCTATGTTGGATCACGTCACTAATGAGATGCAGTACATCGAACCTCACTTTGGTTCTGGCGTTGTCCGTTGTCGATGCAATTGCTCGATGTCATCTAGTTCTGAGTTCTAGCTTTATCATGAAAAAGTGTATGTGAATGGCTATTTATATATATCTATAACCTACTCTTAATGTCTAATATATATGTGGGTATATATATATATATATATATATATATATATATATATATATATATATATATATATACATATATATATACATATATATATACATATATATATATCTAGTAATTTATGACATATATATGGCGATTAAACTACACTGAATATTCCATGTTTCATCCACTCTAGGATTCTTCAAGCTTATGCGCGAATTTTGTGATTGTCTGTCGTTTTTATATATGCACCTTCTATTGAGATTTTAGTTAGCCAATCAGCTGTCTAGTATTCACCGCGCCCTTCCTATCAGCGAACGAACATGCATTTACAGGACAAAGGCCCATTTGACCTCTGGTTGACCTGATTCTTTGTGGGTGTTCTATTTAGCCTCGATATCTAGTGTCTTAGTGTTTTAAATCTAGGTTAGGTTTATTTTATGTTAATTTATATATATATATATATATATATATATATATATACATATGTATGTATGATAGTTTATGTATATACATATTTATTTATTTTATTGATTTGTTTATTTTCTATTGTTTTTGTTAGTTTTAAAGTTATTTTGTATCTCTAAACTAGAGTTAATTTTATCCTGTGAACACAGTTGTTTGCTATTTCTCTCAACAGTTTAATAGATGTTGGGGTTCTTAAAAGTACAGGATAGCAAATTTTTCATGACGGCATAATCTACATGGGTCGTCTAGGTCTCTACAGGTGTTTGCTTGTCTTACTATTTTCCATTCGACAACCGGCGAACGTCCGCTTTCCTTGAGTTCCCAGTATTTATTTGCTAGCTTTGTTTTCATACGGTGTTTTTTATTGTTGAATGTACTTTTGTGGTCATAATATCGAGTTTTGAAATCTAAGGAAGTCATACCTGCGTAATATCAATATTATTCCTTAATTGGAATTCGTTTTTGAGATGAGCATTATATATTAATTTATTTTTATTTTGGACTATTAGTCTCATCTTTATTAGTTGTTGTTTTTCATCTTTTATTGGTTTTATTGGTATTCACAATGCTGAGAATGCAGTTAGGAGATTCGAGGTTCCTATCCATTGCGGTTTACCACCTGACGAAGGCCAGAGGAATAGCTGGTCGAAACGTTGTGAATACCAATAAAACCAATAAAAGATGAAAAACAACAACTAATAAAGATGAGAATAATAGTCCGAAATAAAAATAAATTAATATATATAATGCTCATCTAAAAAAAAATGAATTCCAATTAAGGAATAATATATATACCAATCAGTACGGACCCGACTATGGAAGATCAGATAATAAATAAACGTGGATTTATAAGATCAAAGAATCCAACCTTGATCGCCCTTCGGGGCCTGTGGCGCAGTTGATAGACGTTGAATCTCTACGGTTCCCGATGAACATTGTCTGAAGATAGTGGTTTCAATCCTACCCAGAGCTAGCCAGAGGTTTAATTGGCCAAAATGTGGTGAGACGACAACAACTACGGATGACAGTGATGGCTGAGAATGCAGTTAGGAGATTCGAGGTTCCTATCCGTCGCGGTTACCACCTGACGAAGGCCAGAGGAATAGTTGGCCGAAACGTTGTGAATAAACAATCCAATAAAAGATGAAAAAACAACAACTAATAAAGATGAGAATAATAGTCCGAAATAAAAATAAATGAATATATACATAATATCTCTTTTTATTCGGGTTTTCTTTCACGAATATGCTTTTGGTTAGACATTTATTTTGAAGCGGGCAAAATGTGCGGTATCTGCAGTTGCATTTATCTTGTTTTTTTATTAGTATTTTTATTTTTATTTCTAGTATGGTTGTTGTTGTCCGGAGTTGGTTGTTTATTATTATTATTATTATTATTATTATTATTATTATTATTATTATTATTATTATTATTATTATTTCTGCTAGTTATATATGTGTCTTTTGTGGTAGTTTTATTTTTGTCATGGTGTCTACTTTTTATTGTTTAGTTTGTTGTTGTTTACATTGTATTTATTTAATATTTTGTCATTATGTGCTTTAATTATCATCTCTAAATTTTCGCAGCAGCTGTAGGATAACTTTAAATGCATTTAACAGGTCAACCAATATCTATGAAACAGCCCTAAAAATAGCGGATACAAAAATATTGATATCAAATATAAGCAACAAAACACCAATAATAAAATTAAAAATAAAAGAAAAAGAAATATAATCTGGTATACGAGCCATACAATCAAGTGTTAAAAACAAAACTTGGCAAGAAATTTCTAGATCTTATCAAAAAGCACTTTCCCGCAACCAACCCCTTACACAAAATTTTCAATAAAAGAACCCAAAAGTCATTCTACAGCTGCTGCGAGAATTTAGAGATGATAATTAAAGCACATAATTACAAAATATTAAATAAAAACAATGTAAACAACAACAAACTAAACAATGAAAAAGTAGACACCATGACAAAAATAAAACTAACACAAAAGACACATATATAACTAGCAGAAATAATAATAATAATAATAATAATAATAAACAAACCCCGGACAACAACAACCATACTAGAAATAAAAATAAAAATACTAATAGCGAACAAGATAAATGCAACTATAGATACCGCACATTTTGCCCACTTCAAAATAAATGTCTAACCAAAAGAAGAGTTTACCAGGCCACAATATTCGTGAAAGAAAACCCGAATAACAAGAGATATTACGCGGGTATGACTTCCTTAGATTTCAAAACTCGATATTATGACCACAAAGTACATTCAACAATAAAAAACACCGTATGACAACAAAGCTAGCAAATAAATACTTGGAACTCAAGAAAAACGGCCGTTCGCCGGTAGTCGAATGGAAAATAGTAAGACAAGCAAACACCTGTAGAGACCTAGACGACCCATGTAGATTATTCCGTCATGAAAAATTTGCTATCCTGTACTTTAAAGAACCCCAAAATCTATTAAACTCTAGGAGAGAAATAGCAAACAACTGTGTTCACAGGATAAAATTTACTCTGGGATAGAGATACAAAATAACATTAAAACTAACAAAAACAATAGAAAATAAACAAATAAATAAACATGCATATACATAAACTATCATACATACATACTTGTATATATATATATATATATATATATATATATATATATATATATATATAAACTAACATAAAAAACCTAACCTAGATTTAAAACAGGTCAAGACACTAGATATCGAGCCTAAATAGAACACACACAAAGAATCAGGTCAACCAGAGGTCAATGGGCCTTTGTCTTGTAAGTGTATGCTCATTAGCTGTTAGGAAGGGCGCGGTGAATACTAGAAAGCTGATTGGCTAACTAAAATCTCAATAGAAGGTGCGTATATAAAAACGACAGACAGCCACAAAATTCGCGCATAACCCTGAAGAATCCTAGAGTGGATGAAACGCGGAATATTCTGTGTAGCTTAATCGCCATATACATTTTATAAATTACTAACTAGCTCTACCTATTTATTGAGCACTTTTGAAGTAAATACTTAAAGTTTACGCATAAATTTTACTTTCGTATATCAATTTTATGTGAGTAAATGAAGTAGTTTTATATATATATATATATATATATATATATATATATATATATATATATATATATATATATTATGTGTGTGTTTGATTGTAGATATACGCACTTCAATAATTGAAAGTGCATCGCCGGTTCCACCATTACACCTTCAGCTGCTTCAGTGTGAGTTTATCCGTTACATCTCTCCATTGTTCTGCCTTCTATAAACCTAAATTTCTTTTATGTTAAATTCAGTTGTAAAGTTCCATTCTTCTGAGGTGGAATTTTCAATTTTCAGTGTGAGCAACACTCAAAAATACAATTGCGAATTATTAAGGACTTCTACCTAATCATGGCTGACGAAATGAGAACATACTACTCCGTGAATTAAATAAAGGATCTCGCTTGAAATTGTATTCAAATTTCTAAGTTCGACAAAACACACCTGAAGAAGGTCGGATTTCGATGGACATCGACTGAAACGTTGCAAAAACAACACCCAAGGTTAGAACAGTAGTCCGAAGGATCGAAGTAATACAAATTCCAATCTGCTATAACGTATTTGGTTAGTTTTAAGATTTTATTTTCAATACATTTATGTGTTTGTTTTTGGCTTGTTTAATTTCAGTTGTATTATTTTGTTAGCATGATAATTGTTTTGTTTAATTTCAGTTGTATTATTTTGTTAGCATAATAATTGTTTTTTTTTTAATTTCAGTTGTATTATTTTGTTAGCATAATAATTGTTTTGTTTAATTTCAGTTGTATTATTTTGTTAACATAATAATTGTTTTTTTTAATTTCAGTTGTATTATTTTGTTAGCATAATAATTTTGTTTAATTTTAGTTGTATTATTTTGTTAGCATGATAATTGTTTTGTTTAATTTCAGTTGTATTATTTTGTTAACATAATAATTGTTTTTTTAATTTCAGTTGTATTATTTTGTTAACATAATAATTGTTTTTTTTAATTTCAGTTGTATTATTTTGTTAGCATAATAATTGTTTTGTTTAATTTCAGTTGTATTATTTTGTTAGCATAATAATTGTTTTGTTTAATTTCAGTTTTATTATTTTGTTAACATAATAATTGTTTTGTTTAATTTCAGTTGTATTATTTTGTTAACATAATAATTGTTTCTTCAAATTTGTCATCGCTTAATGCTATCTTCGGCACTCCTTTCCGATATCTTTATTTATTGAATTGGATTCATAATGCGATATAAAATGTTTCAATACCAGAATTAATTAATTAGGTCCGTAAATATGTACGATGGTCATGGCAAAAGTAAGCCCCCCCCCCCATCTTTAAAATTAAAAACGCTGAAGAGCTACGAAAACGGAAGGGGTACCATTAAAACGAGCGATTTTTTTGTGCGCCAAAATTTATTTTTCTACGTAGTCACCACCTTTTTCAATACACTTATACCAAGAAGTGAAGGGTGCGTCTCAGTTACTGACTTATTTTCATGACCGGGGTTGCTTTTTCAGAGTTTCACGCCGTCAATATCTGCAACAAAGAAATTAAGCTTTCAGGTCATGAATGCATAAGTTCAGCCATCATAACAACGTAGTTTGCAATATCTCTGATTCATTTGGGCGTAATAAAAAGTAAAGGGCATTACTTTTGGAACGCCCTCCGTGTGTATAATATATATATATATATATATATATATATATATATATATATATATATATATATATATATAAATTAGTATTTTTATACCTACAGATACTAGTGTTTCATAGTTTTGCAATTATCAGTACAGGAAGTGACAATTTCTACTAGTTGGGAGATTTGAACCCAGCTACAAAACCACCTATTACTATTTTTGCTGAGACGTTACCTCCGGGCCACTAACAATTGCCACGAGAATCAAGGGAAATTTAACACCTACAAATGTCAAATACGAGCACGGCAGTAAACAGTCAAGAGGGTTCAAACGAGTGGAAATCGTGAACGTTGTATAACGCTAGTTAATTGCTTTTTAGTTTTTATTTCTTAGACAGTGCACAACTTTAATAATTCTAAATAATAATTATTATTTCATACCCACAGACACTAGTGTTTCATGCTTTCGCAATTATCAGTGCAGGAAGTGACAATTCCTACTAGCCGGAAGATTCGAATCTAGCTACAAAGTCACTTTTGAATCTATTTGCTAAGACGTTGCCAATTTTTCTTTAAGACATATTTAAAAATTACGGGCAACTTGTGTCTGCATATCTTCTGTTTGATCCTTACCAAATTCTTTATTAGTTTTGAAGTCACTGATATTAGACGCTCTGTGCATGCTTCGAGGAGGTTCAGTGTTGATTTACTTTTTCCAAAGTAAACATAGCATGGACGCGTGTATGGAAATACATTCGAAATGACGTCACCAGCAGGGAAAATAAAGACTTTAAAACGGAGATCACCTTAGAGACGGGAATAACGTTCGAGATCAAGTGGGAGGCGTGAATTACGCTCGAGAAGACGATCACAGGAGGGATGTCACGACCGTAACAATGAGGAAATAAATGTCGTTCTTACAAAGAAAAAGTTATTTTCTATTCTTTGTCTGCTTTGCGACTGAAAACTACAACGTGTTGGTTCCCGGACAAAGTTACATCTCTACAAGCAGCTGTTTCGTTATGGTAGAAAGTGTTTGCATATTTTTAAACACAGCCAATCATATCCAAAATTTATTTTAAAGATGTTTTTGATACATGAAAAAACACTTTAAAGAAAACACAATACGGGACAATCACGTTGACACACCAGTTCTCGCCAGATAACAGAAGTTAAGCAACGATAAGCCAGGCCAATACGAGATGAGTGACGATTTGGGAAGGCTAGGCGCTGTATGTATCGCGCCAAGTCATAGAAATTTCCAGGTTGGTATCTGGGGGCACGTTAAACCCACTGGGGGAGATGCACTCCCGGATCAAGACGGAAAGCAACAGGAAATTACCGTCTTTACTTGTCTTCCCGAGATTACCATGGCTTTACAATTTGGGGAGCCGTGGTAGCCGACGCTGTTAAAAAAAAAAAAAAAAAAAAAAAAACAGCAGGGCCGCTGGAGATGATGAAGGAAAACAATGAATTAAAACGCGAAGAATCGTAAAACATTTTTTTATTTATTTATTTCTTGATACTTTTTTTCTGTACATCACATAATTTATTATAAACTAGCAAAAAAGTGTCCGGCGTTGCCCGGTTATAAAATACGCTTAAATATATTTTAATTCGTGCAGATTTCGTATTTGATATTACAGAGTCAATTTTCTATTGATACCTAATATATATTACTAATTTCAAAATTAAAAAGAAAAATGACTTAGGTGCTCGAATCGAAATCAAAACACTTAGTTATCCATCCGTATTCCCTCATTTAGTGCAACAGCCGTGTTCGCTATCGTTTAAGCTAATCAGACAGATAGATAAGAACATTATAAAAGTAAACCACTTTTAGCTATTATTAGTTTACGCATGCGCAGACTATTGAAATATCGGCAAGATGAAATGAACATTTTGCATTTCAACTTGCCGACTTTCGTATGCGTTATTCATCCATCCAAACAAAGATTTTACTTGTTATAAACCATCCTTGGTGTTTTATTACTATTTCCTATTAATTTCAGTGTTATGTGACCGATAGTTTCAGAGTTTATCGATTAAATATTTACACACAGGCAGACACATATACATACATGTATTGTTTTATTTATATAGATAAACATTACAAATCAAATATTCAATTGTTTCATATAAAATTGTCGATTACGAAGAATAAAAATATAATTTACCATTCATTTTTACACCTGCTTTATCGATCTTTATTTGTTTCAATGATCCATGGGGTCTGACATAAAGAACCTTGCATTGATTCTGCCATGATATTTGAGACTAGCTAGACGCCCGGCGTTGCCCGGTCGTACAATACGCTTAAACATGATATTTTAATTTATGCAGATTATGTATGTATTATTATAGAATCAGTCCTCTATCGAATATTACATATTACGAGGAATAATTTGCCCGGTGGACTAATTCGCAAAAATAAATAATAAAAAATAAAAAAATAATGATAATATCATTCATCAAATTCCGTCTGTGTTTGTTTACAATATCACTTCAGCTGATATTTGGGCTTGACGACGAATCTCCTGGAAAAATCACGTCTGATTAATGTTTAGTTTTAAAATATGCAAACGAAGAAATGATTTGCGGCGATTTTAAATGGTACCTCTTTTTTAATCGTAAATTGAACTCATTAATAAAAAAAAATAAATAAATAAAATGGTGAGATACGCTCGAGCTGGAACAGATGATCATTCGATCTGTAATCGAATGCTCTACCACTCAGCTATATCTCTAGATGACCATTCTGTTGTTTTAAGAAGAAATGACTTGCTGAGATTTTATTATCTCCCTTGGCCGGTGTAACGTAAACTATTCTCCTGTAAAACTTCTTTTTTATCTATAAGAAATAATTACTATTTTTAGGATCGGATTTTTAAATTTTGTGGTATTTATCGGATGCATTTCTGTACAAAATATATCTAATACGACTGCAAGATATATAAATTACTTTTTGTGTGAAATTTGTAAAAGATAGGCTCAGCCGTTTCGGAACCTATGAAGAAGGAAAGGGACTTTTATATAATAGTGAAGATTGTTTAACTAACATATAAAAACGTGTTTTTAAAATGGATGGTTCTGTATGTTCATATAACCTAAAAACATGGAATCGCTAATAGAGAAAAAAAATAAATAAATAAAAGACGCCATTTTAAAACTTAATGTTACATTTTTTTTTAAATCCAAATCCGTTCATTTATTTCTATTTTCCCCCCAAAGAAATCCTTTAAAATCCTTTTAGAAAATCTCTTATTTATTCTAGAATATTTCCAGGTCAAAAGTTTTTTTTTTTTTTTTTTTTTTTTTTTTAGATTTATAAGTTTTTATGTAAAAAGATTTTAGATGAAAAGCAATCAAGTGGTTTAGGGTTAGAAGCTATAAATCATATTAAATCTCTCGGGTTGCAAATGAAATCCAGAAGCCCATACTAAAATTGATGTCTATACTCCATTTCATTTTTTTTTCCTAAAAATATGACTAAAAAACGAACAAAAAAAACTAAAACAAGCAAAAGAAATACTTGACTTTTATTTGATCCAGATCTGATAAGTGATGCGTGAGAGAGCTTGTATTTCCAAAGTTGGTATTGATACGATGTAAAGCTGAACAGCGGAGAGCAAGTGGAAAGTGTGCCAGTTTTCCAAGGGCATTCATATCTTCACCTGATTTGAAGCATCAGTATAGCAAAGTGATAAAAATCGCTGTGTTTTTTGGACGTTAATAGGAAAGTATTGTTTGTCATTTGTATGCGTCTATGCTTTTCTATAAGAGGCTATGGCAGTACGTTATCTGTAAGCTTAAAATAGCATTTTTCCTGGTCTGTTATACTTCGCTTTCAAATAGAAGTTCGTTGGTCTGTCACGATTCAGTTTTAAAGCGCATTTTCCTCGGTCTGTCACACTTTAGTTCCAAATTGCATTTTCATTGGTCTGTCGCACTTTAGTTCAAAATCATATTTTCATTGGTCTGTCATAATTTAGTTCAAATAGCATTTTGATTAGTCTGTGACTGCAATTTAAAATAGCATTTTCATAGGTCTGTCACACTTTAGTTTGAAATCGCATTTTCATTGGTCTGTCATATTTCAGTTCGAAATCTCATTTTCATTGTCACAAATGCAACTTGAAAAACAACACACGTTCAAAATTTGCTATTGATTTTGTTTTTTAATTTAAAATGATAACCGGATAAGCGTTTTTTTTTTTTTATTATGTTCTAAACAGAATTTTAAGATATTGTCTATTGTAAAATAAAAAGAGAAAGAAAGGCATTAATCTACTTTTCCCTTTAGTCTAGACCAATAGCATCATTCACATACTTTATTCAGTGACTAAAAATGCAGGGGAACTCAAAGTCGCGTACAAACAAAAATGATAAAGCTGCTACTTCGATTGTCAACCTTGACTAGATTTGGTATAGATAATAGCAGGACTCATGGAAGTTCCACGGAATAAGTAATATATTTAATCAGCTATCATCCTTCCTTGGCCTTCGGGATGGCTCCCATCAATCCTGAGCAGCTTCGCCCATTGGACGTTTTTTTATTTACAAGGTGGTCACCACTTATCAAGGCCCGGAAGCCACTCAGGGATAAGGGTTATTGTAAGTACAGTACGTTAGTGTGGATATGTAAGGTGTCTACTTAAGGGGGCGGTTCATCAGGAATTTGTTTACGTTGGACTTGAAGACATCCAAGTTATAGTCAGGAGGGAAGCAGGCAGACGGAACAGAGTTCCACAGGCGTGCAGTTCTAAGAAAGAAGCTTTGTTCATGGAATCTACGTTTTGATTTAGGCATAGATAAAGAGTGGGGAAAGTTTTTGACAGTGGATTCAGCTAGACGGGTGTTTTTCATAAAAGATTGGCGAGGGGGACCAGAGATTGGAGTTCAGACGAGCACCTGCCATGGAAATAACGATAAAACAAAGATAGGCTTGCAACGTCTCTTCTGTGGAAGAGAGGTTGCAGGGAAGAGAAAAGGGCATCCCCTACTAAGCCACAATGTCAAGGCAGGATAGGCTGTTTTTAGCACCTCCTGCCCAGATATGGCAGCAGTATTCCATCCTTGGACGTACTTGACTTTTATGTAGATAGAGAATTGCATCAGTAGTGAGATATCTTCTGGAGCAGTAGAAGGATCCCACCATCTTTCCAGCGACCTTGGCAGCAGTAATATAGCCATGATATCACCAGACCTAATTCGTTCAGCAGGTCGTGGCGATCAACAATATAACAAATTAATAGACACAATACAGCAAGGCTTCCCAAAAACACGTAATCTGACTGCGCCCGAAATCCGTGAGTATTGGGAGGTGAGGCACCACCTTAGCACTGACAATGGTCTAGTATTGTTGGATCGAAGGATCGTCATCCCCAAAACACAACGAAAAAAGGTCCTACACTGCCTGCATTCTGCACACCAAGGAGTAGTCGGCATGAAAGCACGTGCCAACGAATCGGTGTACTGGCCAGGGATGGATGCATCAATCCGCAGTATTAGAGCGAATTGCATGGTATGCTCAACCATCGCACCTAGTCAACCAAGGGAACCTATCATTCTAACACGATCCCCAGAGTGGCCATTCCAACAAATCGTCATGGATATTTTTTATATTGGAGATCACACATACCTTGCCTGCGCAGATAGGCTAACTGGTTGGCTAATTTTATACCGCCTAGAATCAGGTCACACTACTACAACCAAATTGATGTCCATATGCCGACAACTGTTCCAAACATATGGTGCCCCAGAAGAACTCAGCACCGATGGCGGCCCACCTTTCACTTCCAGCACGTTCCAAGAATTCCTGAAAACATGGTGTGTTAGGCACAGATTATCTTCTGTTGCATATCCCCAATCCAATGGCAGGGCAGAGCTCGCAGTAAAAACTGCAAAGAGGATTGTGAAAGGAAACACAGGCCGCCACGGTTCCTTGGACAATGACAGTGTTGCCCGGGCCATCTTGCAGTATCGGAATACCCCAATCCAAAGCATTGGCCTATCACCGGCCCAATTATTACTTCACTGTCGACTACGTGACTCCATCCCATCACAGCCAATCCTCTACAAGCCTCATCCTGAATGGCTGTCAGCGGCACAACATCACGAGGAAATGCTCCACCACCGCAATGCAAAAATAGTGGAAAGATACAATAAATATACCCACAACCTTCCACCATTACAAGCTGGTGACACTGTAGCCATCCAAAATCCAGTCAATCGCAGATGGAACACAACGGGCAAAATCATCAGTTCCCTACCAGATCGACAATACCGAATCAGGGTTAACGGATCCGGAAGGATCACACTTAGGAACCGCCGTTTCCTCAGAAAATGCGAACTTAAGCCTACACCAACCCCAATACCAAGTGCAGCACTAGGACCAACAATTCCGTCAAGCGATACTACATTCTTGCATATCCCACTATCTCCCTGTAATAGCACATACACAGCAACTAAACCCCAACAACAAACCACACATATATCCCCACGCTTTCGATCAAGGATTCCCCGAGCTCTTTCTAGGTTACTACCACACAACAAACTAGGCCTAAAAGAGAGATACACCTCTCACACAACCCAGCCTACTCGTGGGGGGGGGGAGAGGGGAGATGTAGAATAATCAAAAGAACTGTGTTAGTCAATAACACACAACAACAACAACAACAATAATAGCAGCAACACTTACCAAGGGTTCAGCTCATGCACAAGACAGACATCAGATTGAGCTGGACTGAGGGCTTGTATTTATGTACAAGCATATCCAATCAGGTGATTCAGCCAATCACAATCCAAGGAATAGACTGGCCCATGTGTGCACAATGGAATCTCCCATTGTGCCATAAATAGTTCTCCTCTTTCATGAGAAGTAACTTTAGTCTTTGTCAAGTTATCCACAACTTGAACGCTGACCGAAAGTCCACTACACAATTCAACAATGTACGTGTTCCATTTCAGATCAGGAGTGAAGGTCAAGCCGAAAAGTTTGTCAAAACATGGGGCTTCTCCTAGACGATAGCCATCCATTTCAATTGATGCCAGATGGGGATCAGAGCATTGATGATGACGTGATCTATGCCATCCACAGCACAGAGCCACTGTGGCACAGGGATAGACGAATAGTGTTTCTTGCAATCCTGGCCGTGACCAGAATGGTAATATGGAGTTAAAGAGTGCAAGAGAAGCGTGGGGTGGAGTCTTTTACTGATCAGGATCTGATCCCCTTCTTCAAGCACCAGCTGCAGGTAAAAATCAGATGTGAAAGGAAAAGTTTGTACTCCAAGGCCTGTGACCAAAGATGAAGATAGCGAGTCTGTGCTAAGTTGGAGTTTGGGTTCCATGCTTAAGCATGGCGCATACGGTCCTAGATTCTGCGGGGCCCCAGACCCCTAAAACAAGTGTTTAGACTATGTTCTTAGCTAGCTGAGTGAATGGCCCCCTCCATCCCTGATAGGAAACCTCCAAGATGCCCACACCCAGATCCTTTCTTTTTCGTCTCTGGCTACTCCAATAAGCAATCTTCAAGAAACTTCACATATTCACCAACCAACCCCAGTTTCTTTGATCCTGTCTAGAATTTTAATCTCATATAAAGAATATTTTTTGGACTATTTTCCTCTATCCCAAGCTAATGAAAAAAAATTCAAACGAACGACATTGTATAAAATTTACCAATTTATTTTATTGTTTATTTAAGAAACACACACACAAACAAACACACACACACACGATATGATTTGGGAATGTTAGGTATGACGACCCCCTGGTGTGCTTGAGTTATTGTGATGAATGAGAACTTTAGCTAGGATCAAGCATAGACTAGCAAAGGTACATGGACGAGGACGACCATAGACGCCCTTTCCCCAATTTTTAGTGGCCTTGTACCTGATTTTTTGTTTATTTCTGTTTTGTTATAAACTTCTCAGAGTAAATAAAAAATATATCACTCAAAGTGTAGTATCTGTTCTGGTGCTACACTTCAATTTTTTGTTTTCACGAATGAGACAATTTTTATTTTTGGTTTTGTTTTTCTCCACATTAAAAAAAACGGCCCTGGTGTCTAACTCTACCGTCATGGGGAGGTAAAATAAATAGGATCATTTTTCAATCGTAAGTGTGCCCCTTTTCTTCCTGAGATTATGATGGATAACTCTGCTCTCAATGAGAAATTCACCCTGAAAATTCTTGGTTTTTCTTTCTCATCAAATCTTCTCTTGGAGTTCATTAAATCCACTGCTTTTTCTGATTCTCATAAAATTGGTAATCTCTATCACTCTACACATTTTCTCATGCCCAAGGCTATTCTTTATCTCTACAAATCTACTATCAGACCACGTATGGAGTATTGTAGTCTTGTTGTGTAAAACATTTCTCTGGTGAATCTCCATTTCATTTGAAGGTTCTTGATATATTTCAGAAACATATATGTATGAGGTGCCTTCAATAAGTTTCAAGACGTTTTTTGTACTGGAATTTAAAGTTGTCGTAGACTCTTGAAAATTCAGTACATTATTGCTATACATCTTATAAGATGACTGGCCAATTTTTATGCTTTCAGGTTCAAAGGAACGGCTACAGCAGTAATTGGAAGACACCTTACTAAGCCTCATCGTCACAGCTGGTGAATTTAAAAAATGTAATTTGAACGTGAGGACACTTTAGAAGAACAATTTACAATAAAATTCTTATTTAAACTTGGTAAAAATGGCCTAGAAATGTATGGAATGCTTCAGACTGCTTTTGGACCATCAAGGAAGGCAGGGAGTATGTGGAGGATGATGAGAAGTGTGGAAGGAGTAAGGAAGTCAGAATACCAGAGTTGATTGGCCAAATAAAGAATTTCACAGATAAAGACCGTCGTGTGTCTATAGAGACAACAAGTGCACAGTTTGATGTCAGTGTGGGCACTGTACACACAATAATTCAGGAGGGAATGAAGACGCAGAAGATTTACACGAATGCACCAGTCCACAGATCCATCCTTGTTACAAACTATCCGGCAAAGATTGGCATCAAGACAGTTTCTCTTCTTTTCTATAGTCGAAACTTTGCTCCCTTTAACTTTTGGTTATCCCTTAAGCGCAAGGGAAACCTTAGCGGCTATTGTTATGAAACTATTACGGAGATGAGAGTCATTGACACGCTCAAACAAGCGGACTTCCACGGGGCCTTTCAGAAGTTGTTGGAACGGTACAACAAGTGCATTGCAGCCGGAGGAGATTACTTTAAAGGAGACTAGAGTTTCATATGTGTACTGCCAATAAAGGTGCCCATACAAAAAAGTCTGGAAACTTATAGAAGGCACCTTGTAATTTGATTGACCACATTTCTTCTCTGCAACCTCTTTCTCACAGACGTGATGTTGTTAGTCTCAGTTTATTCTACAAATACTATTATGGCATGTGTATCCCAGAATTATTTGATATATTCCTGGGATTGCCTTTCTTCTGGCTCGTTTGACTCGTTGGTCTCAAGGTCTCCATCAGTTCACTGTTTTAATACCTTGTTGTAATACAGCTTCTTATTCCAGGAGCTTCTTTCCAAGGACTGCAAGTTTGTGGAACTCTCTTCCTGCTTACTGTTTACCTTCTACATTCACCCTTGGACTTTTCAAGATTAAGGTGAATAGGCATCTCCTGTCTTTGTGATAATCGTTTTTTGTTCTTATTAGCTCCTTACATCAAGTGGCTTCCTACATTGTCTTGAGTGAGTTTCATAAAAAAATATTTTTCAGGATAGTGCAAAAATTGGTTTTTTTATACATAAAAACCAAAAACATACAGCAAATATGCTTTTATTAACATTTCTATGAAAATAGTATCCATTGTATTTTAAATATAGAACTCACCCAAATGAGATAAATCAATAAGTACTAATAAAAACTCAGAAAGTAATATTGTGCTACATAGTTCAATACAAATAATAAAATCAAATTGTAAGTGGAAATATTTAATTTTATCCTTCAGTCCAGCACATCTGGTTTTTGTCCTGTTTCTCTTGAATGTTCCCTTTTTTACGTAATGTTTCACTGACCTCTTTCTGCAGTGAAGCACTACTGCATGTCAAAATTACTATGATATTTTTTCCCACGCCATTACAACAATGATCATATATTATTATAATGCTATTCGAAAACGAGACTACATCAGAGGGAGGTCACTCATATTCTTATCCAGGATTGCCAGATTAGTCTTTAGTTTGGTCTTCAAAAATTTTATTAGGCTTTTTTTCCAAGCGTAACATACAAACTAAGCAGAATTTCTACTATTATATAAACGGAAGGTTGTCTATCTGCGTGAGTTATTTTCCTATTAACTCGAAAATGGCTGAGCCGATTTTTATGCAATTTAGCGTGAAAGTACTTTATGTATCTGGCAGTGTTTTTAGACAGGTTTTATATCAGAATGTCTTCGATAAGTATTGATAATCGAAATTGTTCGATGAAAGATGGAACAGGCGATTTTGACCAACGTTAACACCTTATACAGCCTAACATAACAAGTGCATTTGAGAAGTTTTATTACCACATAAGCCAAAAGGGCCGGCATATAATATCAACAGTAGGTTCTTTGATATGACAGGGGCACGTTTGAAGAGAATGCTTTTGTTTAGAGCACAATTGTAGTATGATACTTGACTTTGCATTTTAAACTTTAATTCAAGCCATTATTTATTTTTTTACATGGAGTTCACCACTTATCAAGGCCCAATGGCCACTCGGGGATAAGAGTTATTGTGTGTACAGTAATCAATGGGATAGTGTAGCAATAGTATTGGAGAATTGATAAGGTGTTATTACTTAGGGAGGCGGTTCATCAGGAATTTGTTTGTGTTGGACTTGAAGACATCCAGGTTGAAGTCGGGAGGGAAACAGGCAAGCGGAACAGAGTTCCATAGGCGTGCAGTTCTAAGAAAGAAGCTATATATGTACAATAATTTTATAAAATCAACCGTAGGTTCTCTACAGTTCAATGTGAGTTAATTTACTGCAGAAACGTATGTAAAGCTTCTTCCCGGTCCACCGCGGTGGGTCCACAACTAGATCAGGCAATTAATCGATTTGATTGAAAAATGATCGATTTCATCGATTCCAATGACAATGAAAATACCAGAGTGTGAAACATTTGTTGATCATTATTCAATCCCGGGCAACTTCAGGTCTCTCTGCTAGTATTATAAAAATTAGAAAGATTAAGATTAACTACAAAAGTGATTTAAACGAAAGCTTCAGAATAATTAATGGAATTTCTAATTATGATCGACACTTTTATAACATTTCTCCTTAATCTATAATTGTTCTGTCAGTAAATTTCAATAAATGGATTCATTCAATATCTGTTGTTGTTTTTGTTTTTGTTTTTATTACTTTATTGTAATAAAAAAGTAACAAAAAATAAATGCGAAACATTTTGAGATGTAATAGTACCAAGAAGTGAATTGTGGAATGTTTGTGAAGTTTCTGAGAAAATATTTCGCAGAATGTTGCCTTTGTATTTACACTAGCAGGCACGGTCGTAAAATACGGATAAGTATTATATTTCAATTTATACAGAAATTAAGAAATGTGCTTGCGAGTGTCATGTTTTTTTTTTTTTTTAAACAGTTCGCTTCTTGTAAGTAAAAAAAAAAGACAAAAATATTCGAGCTGAGATCGAAACCAAAACCTAAAGACTTTCTTATTTTATTATTCCATTTTCACTCCAAACCAGGCACAGTGCCACTTTGATGTGAGAGGGCTACTATCGGGGCCATAAGTTGCAGTGATATTATGTAGGGAGTTGAGCAGCAAGATGTCTGTTCACATTACACTTGAACTTCTGCATGTGAGTAGAGTTGGGAAAGCAGAATCTTGGCAGGGAGTTCCAAAATCTAGCAGTTCTGGGGAAGAAACTATTAGAGTACAACTCTTTCTTACATATAGAGATCTCTACTGTGTAGGGGTGGGATTTTGCTGCTTGTTTGATTTTGTCCGGGGGTATTTACATCGAGGGGATACAAGTGCTTGTAGTTTGTTGGAACATCCCCCATTAAAATACTTGTAGAACAGGCAGAGGATTGCAACATTGCGTCGATGGGACAAAGGCTGAAGCTTAGATGGCAGTTCAGGACTTATCAGCTTGGCTACTCTCTTCTGAACCCTATCCAAGAGTGAAAGATTATTCGCAGATGCACCAGACTAAATGTGACAACAATACTCCATACATGGGCGAATGGTGGCCTTATAAAGGTACAAGATACTTTCAGATGTAGGTAACTTTCTAGTACGGTAGAGAGAGCCCACCTTCCTCACAGCGGCCCTGCCAATGCTCTCAATGTATTTGTTCCAACTCACGTTCCCTGTGAACGTTTAACCAAGGAGTTTGAAAGAAATATTTTCAGGTAATTTCTCTTTAGCCATAACTATTGGTGGTTGAGAATGTTTCTTGCAATTATTCAAGGAAACAAGTTTAGTCTTGGCAGCATTGAATGTTACCATCCATTTTTGTCTATATTCCACGACAGATTGAAGGTCTTCCTGTAGTATTTCTGCCATTTCCTTAGATATGTGTTCATTTGTTTCCCCCACCCCCGTACCTGTTATAGAGCGTGGTGTCATACCTATCTCAGAGACTATTTTATCAAAGACGTCATTTATGAATATCAGGAAAAATAAAGGTCCAAGAATAGACCCCTGAGGTACACCCGCATTTATATCATATTGTTTAGATGTACGACCGTCGAGGACAACCTAGATTCAGTGAGTCAAGTACGATAACCATTAGGCTAGCTTGACACCATCTATAAAATTGTTTTCAAACCTACTTATTCTTAACATAAGGAATCTGTCATGTAAACCATTCACGCATGCGCATTCGTGAAACAGTTTACAAGCAGATAAAAACCCGATCATCAACATATAGCAATGCTTCGATTTTGACCTCTTTTAGCAGCCCTTTTTTTCCGAATCAAAACCGATTAAAATTTTTCCACGTGTCTGAATACCCTATAGACCAAATTTCAAGTCTGTAGATCAAAAATTCGTTGAGTGTATAGGTTGAGAAATGTTCCTGCACATAGACTTTCACTTTTATAGATGCTAAGAGTGTAAATGTAACGTTGTACACAGGGAACCAACACGTTGTAGCTTCAGTCACAAAGGCAATAAAGAATAGAAAAGGGAAAAGAACGTCAACTCGCTTTTTGTTTGTAACAACGACATTTATTTCCTCATTGTTACGCTACGTGATTATCTTCTCCAGCGTGATCTCGAACGTTATCCCATTCTATGCTCCACATCTCTCTTGTGATCGTTCGCCGGTGACGTCATTTTGCATGTAGCCATCAACGCTATGTTACATAAATGCTCTGCGCAATAATTTTTGTTATGTATTCGAGTTAGGATTGAAAAGATAATTAAAAAGGAAATTTTCTGAAGAGGCATAAGATATACTCATTAGCATACGTTCTTTTTCTTCAGGATGCATTGGTCCTTGACGTCCATACTAGCGAGGAGTACTGACTGAACCCTGTGGTAAGTTTTTATTTTTATTTTTATTTATTTATTTTTTTTAATAAATGAAAAAGAATGCAAAACTTATAAAAATAATTAAACCATTTCGGGAATTTGCCAGGAATAGATATCCAAAGTATTTCTGTATTTACGTAGTCAGTCCTGATTATCAATGGAGAATCCTGAATAAACCCCAAAATGACTGTAGTATTTTACGATTTGAAAGGTGAAGAAAATGGTACTTCTACAGAATTTGATCTGAACTGATTTTTTAAACCCTAACTTATCCCTGAACTAAGTTTTAGGTTTAGTTAAGCAAAAGTGGGTTTGATAAAAAAAAAATCGAAAAAGGCAATTACTGCGTTTTGATGAGGATTATTTTGAGTATTTTAACCTTAATATAAAAAAATAATACTCAAAGCTATCGTTATCAGAACTGAACAACATACAATTAATGATATTACCTATGAAACCAATATTTTAAAAGGCTTAATGTAATATAATATTATCCTATGACGTTAATTCTGGCATCACTGGATTTAGATGATTAAAGTTTTTTCTTGAAACATCGTTTAACTTCCGCGCACCTATCCCACGGCAACTTTTTTTTAAATTCTATCCTTTTCTCGGGCGATTTTGTTCATTTGCTTTTGCAGGTGATGATGATTCGATGAACGATCGAAAACGTTCATGATACATATAGAACCTATATTATTTTATTTATTTATTTATTTTTGTTTAAACACAACAAGATCATTAGAAAAATCGAAACAAGAAAAAAACGGTATAATTAAGCAGATATTTCTGCTGATTTTAATAATGTTTGCTTATATATATATATATATATATATATATATATATATATATATATATATAAATAAATATATATATATATATATATGAGAGAGAGAGAGAGAGAGAGAGAAAGAGACTTTCTCTGGAGGAATGAAACTAAGAAAACAAAACTTCATTACAAATATTTGAAAATATCTTCTTGATGGAATGAAATGTATGACCCTGTTCCATTTCAGAAACATTTCATTTCATCAAAAATATATTTTCAAATATTTGTACTGGCGTTTTGTTTTCTTAATTTCATTCATCCAGAGAAAGTCTCGAAATGAAGACGAAACGTTGATGAACACATAACTTGGTTTGTTCCTTTTTTATTCATCTCTCACATTATATACACATCCGAACTCAGGATTCGAAACCCGAGTATATATATATATATATATATATATATATATATATATATATATATATATATATATATATATATATATATATATATATATATATATATAAGGGGGTGGTCACCAACAATGTGTATTTTTTAACATTATTTTATTATTCCGTGTTTTGGTTTTTCATTGAAAATTATGTTTAGATCATTGTAATAATGTTTTTGAAACATTAAAATCATTTTTAACACGTTTCAGGCGTTCTGTGAAGCGTCCTTTTCAGAAATATTTAAAATGTTCAAGATATGTTAAAAATGTAAAAGAACCTTTTCCTAGTTCATTTGAAATGTTTCCGAGAAGTGGAAACATGTGTAAGTGATTCTACTTTTCATTCGTATGTCCAATTTTTATTACTGGTTCATTGGGCTGGACTGATGTCTTATGTTTCTCCTCTCTCTCTCTCTCTCTCTCTCTCTCTCTCTCTCTCTCTCTCTCTCTCTCTCTCTCTCTCTGCTTGTGTTTCTATTTATCTTTCTTAGTTTTTTCTCATTTTTTTCCTTTTTTACTCTTACTTGATTGAGAGTGGGGGGCCCATTGGTACTTGGTCAACTGGTTGCATAGGGTAGGATGCGTGTGTGTGTGTGTGTGTGTCTGTGTGTGTGTGCGTGTGTGTGTGTGTGATAGTGCGCGTTTTCTTTTATTGGTTTGAAGATTGCATGTTCTGTTTTATAGTATTATAAAGTTATTTGCTTCCCTAGGAAGGTAGCTGTGATCCAAGCTCGTTACTAATCCAAGGTGTGGTAGGAGGGGAGGACCAGCTCCTCTGAAATAAAGGGTGTTTTGATTCAATTTTGATATTTAGTTTTTGGATTCTTAGATTTTAGTATTGTGACTTTTCGTTTCAGTCTTAGACTGTTCGGGTATTCTTAATGTTATGTTTGTTTAGATAGAGAGTGTATTTATAAATATACGTAGGGGATTTTATAATGTTTCTATTTATTTGTCTCCCCATGTGGGTATGGCCAGACCCAGGATCGGTTCTTAGTGCGGGGAAGATCTCGTTCCCCAGAGGAGAGGGACCACTTGGAAGGGTATAGGTATGGGAGGAAGGATGATAGAAGGGATGATAGTTATCTCAATCATGAAGGAATTCTCCTCCACTGACTGAGGGGAGGGGCGAGGTGTTGGAACAGATATTACACTGTAGTTCTAACGGGGGTGGGACAAAATAATCGGAACACCTTGGGGCAGTGGTTTTCTGATGGAAGCCCTCCCATGAAATTGTGAAGCTCTCTGCGAATAGTTTTTGTTAAAATGGGATTATCCAGATGGTTGTTAAGCTCTTATATAATTTTGGATGCGTGATTTGCGCCCTTTCTTCAAAATCTTTGCAAGGGCTCTAACAATCTCCTTCAGGCAGCCTCGGCTTTCTTACTCAATTTTCTTTAGAGAAGGATGTTTTCCTTTCTTTTTTATAGGCGGTAATCACATTCGAGAAAGTTCCTCACGATATGACCACTATCTCAGTCTCTTTCGCTACTATAGAAGGGGGTGCCAGCACTTGAAAGTTTTGTGGCAGGAGGTGCGCAATCTTTAACCACACCTCTCCTGAATCGACATTGTTAAATACTAGTGGCAAGTGTTGTGTCTGTAGACGACGACTGGAAACAAATGTTGAGATAAGCGGAGAGCACATACAGCGCCTACAAATAGTCACCCATCTGGTACTAACCAGACTCAACGTTGCTTAACCTTGGTCTGTCAAAGACTGAAGGATCCCTTCATATATATATATTCATATATATATATATATATATATATATATATATATATATATATATGAAGTAAAATTATATAAAAACCAGAAAAACCCAATGTAGATTAATCTACGTTTCGATGATGTTAATCGTCTCCTTGTGGGTTAGAGACTATATAGAGGCTAATATAAATAATAAAATAATAATATAGAATGGAACAAGAAATAAAAGAAATAACAATTAAAAATAAAAAGTTATTTTAAAAAAAAAAGTGACTTGTAAAAGTGTTACTCCTGCCCCTCCTTACCATTATATTTGTCTAATGTACAAACCAATTCCTCCTCCTTCCACATTCTCAGTACGTCAAACAGTTAGACAGAACGCGTTAGTTTTTTTGTTTTTTTTTGGCACGGGAAAAAGAAAAAAATACAGAAGAATGAAATAGGTTGTAAGCCTTTCAAGGACGCATCATCCTCCACATTTTATATTAAAACTAAAACTACACACGCATATGCACACGTATACAGACACATGTATATACTCACACATGTAAAAACATACAGACAGACACAAACAACACACACACACATATATATATATATTTATGTATATATATGACAAAAGTCTATAATCCAAATTCCAAGATGCCCATTTTATCATGCATATCTTTAAGTATGTTAAAACGTTCAATTCTTGACAGCACCTGTTTCTTAGCACAGAATCATTCATGTAAATTATTATGTTAATTTTTGAATTTATTCCGCCCTTAACTTATCAGAAGAACGCCATATTTGTATATATATATATATATATATATATATATATATATATATATATATATATATATATATATATATATATAATGATCGTATCCTTGTTGTTTCCTAGATGTAAGTCCACTGAAACTCTGCTGTTTATCTAAAAGTGCTCAATGACAAGCAGAACGTAATTGGAGTGTATTTATTAGAACAAACATTATTATCTATGTATGTGTATACATGTTTCTCTAAAGAAGTTATAGGAGTTGCAGCAGAAATATGTATGCACATGTGTAGCCAATGATGTATACACACATGCACGCACATACATATATAATCGTGCGGTTATTTTTTATATAATTTAAATAATTTATATCTCCGAATGGTTGTTATTTCATTTTTGAATCCTACTTCTGTAAGATACATGAAAATATTTGGTTTAATTCCGGAATGTTGCAGACAATGTATCATTTTCGAAAAACACAAATGACTTTGGTGACTTAAATAAGGAAAGTCATCATATTTTGCTTTGTGTTTTCCTCGCAACATTTTCCTGTTTTTCTTTTTTATCTTGATTTCCATCTGCATCTTCACCCCACCATAGACTCCTGCCTGCGAGCATCCTCTCCTGCCATCACTGAGCAAGTGCATCCATTAAACCACCTGTTTTATCTATGCAACTTCGTTTTTCTTTATCTTTGCTTCGGCTTGAATAACTCACATTCGGAAAATGATATTGACCAACATTCTTCGCACAAAAGACTGCAATTTTAGCACCGGTATTCTCCATATTAGTCTGTTCAATTTGTGCACTTAGTTATGTAAATAGCATTTTTAGACTTAAGCTTGAAGGAACCACGAAAATTCTATTTCAAACAAGTGTGACAGACCAGTTGACCTCTTATATAAATGCTTGGATCGCTTCAATTTTGTACATAGGCATAGAAATGTTGTTTTACACAAGTTTGACAGACCAACAAAAATGTTATTTGAAATATGTGACAGATCAGTGAAAAAAAATTTTTTTTTTTTTTTTAATTACATTTTCACCCCAAACAAGGCACATTGCCACTTTGGTGTAGGGGGCTACTATCAGGGGAAACATCTACTGGGGTACTATGTAGGGTTCAAACCAAATCTTGACAGACCAGCGAAAAAATTATTTCCAACCAAATTTTGACAGACCAGCGAAAAAATTATTTCAAATCAAATCTTGACAGACCAGTGAAAAAATTATTTCAAATCAAATCTTGACAGACCAGCGAAAAAGTTATTTCAAATAAAATCTTGACAGACCAGTGAAAAAATTATTTCAGACCAAATCTTGACAGACCAGAGAAACAATTCTTTCAAACCAAATTTTGACAGACCTACGAAAAAGCTATTCCAAACCAAATCTTGTCAGACCAGCGAAAAAATTATTTCAAACCAAATCTTGTCAGATCAGCGAAAAAATTATTTCAAATCAAATCTTGACAGACCAGCGAAAAAGTTATTTCAACCCGAATCTTGACAGCGAAATAGACTAGCAAAATAGACTAGCGAAATTTTTTTCTTTCAAAATAAACTTGACAGACCAGCGAAAATGATTTTTCCATCTTATCATCGACAAATTGTCACTTGACAGACAACACTTCTTATAAATATGATTGGATATATATATAATGAGATAACAGGCATGAAGGGAAAGCAAACGAACACATATCTAAGGCAATGTCTGAAACCTTAGAGAACGACTTCCAGTTTGTAGTGAAATAGGGACATAAATGGATGGTAACATTTAATGCTCCTTGCCGTTAATAATTACACAAAACCTCAACCATTGATTGCCATAGCTAATAATACGCTACTTGAAAGCTCTTCGTTCAAACTTCTCGGCTTAACATCCTCGGGCAATATGAATTGAAATAAATACATTGCGGAGATTGCCAGGGTTGCTGGCTCTTTACTGTGCTAGAAAGATTCTCATACCTGAGAGTATCCGACATCTCCACAAGGCCACCATTCACCCATGCATAGAGTATTGCTGCCACATCTGGGCTGGTGCATCAACCACTAGTTTCTCACTTTTCTATAAGGTTCTAAAAAGAGTCGCTAACAATGGGTTCCACACTATCAACTAAACTCTAATCTCTGTCACATCACTGAAATATTGCATCCCTGTGTCTGTTTTGCAAGTATTTTAATAGAATGTGCCCTCACAAACTCAAAGCACTTGTACTTCCTTAATGTAAATACCCTCAACTTTCCTGAAAGCAGCAAAATCCCACCCCTACACTGTAGAGATTCTATATAGCAAAAAGCATTCTGCTCTATTGGTTTCTTCACTCGAACTGCTGTTTTGAAATTCTCTCCTGGGTCTTTACTTCCCTGACAATACCGACATGTAGAAGCTCAAGTGTAATATGAATAAACATCTCGCTGCTCAACTCCCTACATAGTGCCCTGTAGATTTGGTCCCAAATAGTAGCATCTCATGTCCAAGTGGCACTATACCTTGCTTAAGGTGAAATAAAAATTAAAAAAAAGATGCGGCTAATCCGTCTGCGCATTTGAATGTGACAGAATGCTGCAAAGGCTGTGCATTTGAAACACAAATGTCATAAACCGACTGGATGCTATTTTAAACTTAAGTGTGATAAGCTAAGGAAATGTTACTTCAAACCTAAGCATGACTAACTTACGAAAATATTATTCTAACTTTAAGTGTGACAGACCAAAGGTAATGTTATTTCAAACTTTTGCGTTGCAGACAGACCGACTGACCAACCGATCGGACGCATCTAAAATTCTATTAAGTCCCGATTTCTTAATCTGCATCAGCAAAGGCCGACTCTTTTGTATTCTCCAGCTTCTCTGTGTTCATCTTTCTCTTTTGTTTCATAGCTTTTCAAGTAATTTTCATTAATCCATTCGACAACTCACCGTATAAACACATAGATGTCTACATTTCTTTTTTCTTTCCTACAGAGCCATTCATTAATGCATTGTTACATTATTGTAACTATTGCATTCGACGCTTTTATTGGACATAAATATATGTAAAGTCGTTCATTTGTGTGTGTGTGTGCTTTGTCTCCAACTATCCAGATTTGACACTGTTTTATATACGAGATGCGTTCCAAAAGTAATACCTCCTATTTTTTCATTCCGCCCGAATGGTTCAGAGAGGATTTAAAATCGCATTCATCACCAGCAAGTTGTATCTCTCTGTTGCAGATATTGACGGTGTGAAACGAGATATTCTTTTCCAGCTTTTATACTAGAAGGATGTTATGTTTGTGATCCTTCTCCTCTGAAATTGAAGCTGATGTTGACATTACGCTTCAAACTGCAATATCTGGACTTTTTTAGTGTCATTTGCTTTGTTCAATATAGTCAGGAGTTTTGGTTCTAAGGCAGGACGAGAGGGCATCCTTAGATGTCTGGGTCTTTGCTTTGACTTGATATATTCATTTATCTTCTCCCATCACTTTTATCTCCCTCAAGGGAGACAGATATGCTTTCAGTCAAATTTATCACTATGCCCATATACAAACCTAGCATCCACATTTTAAGAATTTCATCAAAATATTGGTCATCGTCTAACTTAAAATTACGAACTCGAAAACGGCTGGGTCGATTTTTATGTAATTTCAAACTAAGGTACTTCATGTACCTGGCAGTGTTCTTAGATAGGTTTTACCTTTTCAACTTAAATGCAAGCCAGCTATAATATAAATCTCACCTGTCTGTTTAAATGTATGTATGTATGTATTATGTATGTATGTATGTCTAAAACTTTCGACCGAGGCGATGGATTTTTACGAGATTGGTATCGTTTTAAGCTCAACCCTTCGAACGACAATTATCGAAAAATTGGCTAAAAACATTAGTTCCTTCACCCACAACTGGGCACTTTTCTACAGAGAGGGGTCACTTTTCTCGTCGATATTTTCGAAAGTTATCCCCCCCTTTTCAATTGATTAGCCTTAATTTAAACCTTTTGCCACTTCCGGTTTGGCGATGAACGCAAAAGCAAAGATGTCACGTTTTATTTTTTACCCTCTTTTCCTCCTTCGCGGTACGGGTTCGAGCCTGACTGCCTACTACCACATTTTTTTTTATTTTTGCTCAACACACACCTCCAAACACCCGAGCAACGCCGGGAACACAGGCTAGTGTTACACAAAAATAAGAATGTATTGTGGACTGAGTCACTGTGAGGGGGCATGTGAAGTTTACTCCCAGTGCCCCGCGATGGGTCCTCAACAAAAACAGGCAATCAATCGATTTGATTGAAAAATGAGTGATTTCACGAATTTCGATGAAAATAAAAATATATGGTTAATTTATTTATTGCAGACTCTTATTCTAATCTTTTTTAGTTCTTGTTTCACGGCGTTTCAGCCAACTATTCCTCTGGCCTTCTTCAGGTGGTAACCGCGACAGGATAAGAAAAAGATGAGGATAAATAAATAATACTCATCCCAATAATGAATTCCAATTAATTAAATTAAAATATGAGGGGTTGAAATATTTGTTGATCATTATTTAATCTCGGGCAACGTCGGGTTTCCATGCTAATGGATTAGTTAATTTATTTAAGTAAATCTTCTTATCTAAGATTTTAACATAAAACCCAAATAAAATTTGTGTTGATTATTAACGTTTGAGATTTAAATCTAAAAAATGTTCATTGTTTACGTGTGTAAATGATGTTGCAATAAATTTTCTTTATTGTTCAGATTTTCACATCAGAGGATAAAAATGACTACCAGAACAGTAACAGAAACTCGCCATGAAGCAAGCGAACAACAGTTGTGTTTTGAAAGAAACAGCTTACCTTATAGGCGTGTATATAATGATGTTTATAGCTGTTTTCACTTGTGAAGTAATCCATTTCTAGGGCCTTCCTCATCTTAGTATTTTACTTGTATAGAATGGTGTTTATCGTTTATTTTTTTTTTGGGGGGGGAGTTCATTGCATTTCTTCGTTTATTCATTAATAAACTTATATATAGTCGTGTTTTCTGGGTGTGTATTTCATCTTACTGATAATATCGGGTCATCAAGAGAAAATACGCACCGTTATGGGGCCTTCCTCTCGACGGCTTGTTCAAATATCAGCCCCCCCTCACTGATGTGAAACCCAATTATCTAAATTGCATTCGAATAAACTGCTCAATACAATGAAAAAAAGTCACGTTTGATAATTAAGCAGTTCCTATTACGAGCAACGGCTTTGAGCATATCGTTTAATGTTCAAAGATGCGCTTATATCGAAGAAAATACTACTACTACTACTACTACTACTAATAATAATAATAATAATAATAATAATAATAATAAACAATAATAATGATAACAACAATAACAATTTTAAAAAATATATATATATATATATAAAAGTGAATGTGTCTGTATGTGTGTGTACATTTTCCAACGCAATAACTCTCTCAATTTTGAGTCTACAGACTCGAAATTTGATATACAGAGTACTGAGATTTGAAAAAATTTTGTAATCCATTTTCGCCATATATTTGGCTTTTAAGGGATCAAAGTTCAACGATTTGATCTTAGAGAACTCTACCAAACTCCTCCGAGAATTTTGGGTCTAAACACTTGAAATTTTAGATATGGGTTTCTTGGATATGGATCTAACTTAATAACTTAATTTGAGCCCAAAACAATAAATGTTCAGGGGGTCATAATAGGGGTCAAAGTTAAAAAAATGACCGCTTTTTTTTTGCTCAACATACACCTCTAAACACCCGTGCAACACCGGGCTGAAATGCTAGTACATACATATAAATAAACACACACACACACAAATATCTATCTATCTATCTATCTATCTATATATATATATATATATATATATATATATATATATATAGAATAAATGACAAAAAGTTATATTCCAAAATTCATGATGTTGACCATCTTATAATTTATTCCTTTAATTCAGTTGACTTATACAATTCTTGACAGTATCTGTTTCGTGGCACAAAATCAATCACTTAATTATTATATCAATCAGTGAATCTATTATGCCCTTAATTCATCAGAAGAAATAGCAACAATCAATCCATCAAAAGAAATTGAATTGTGATTTGACATTATAAAATCCAAAAATTGGAAGAGAGATGTAAATACCTTTTTATTTTTCCATTACGCCATATTGAATTTTTATCAAACAAAGTCATTAAACCCAAACATTCGTACCAACAATTTTAATTAACTTATGAATCTTTTACCAAAATGTTCTATTTAATAATTAGTAAATTTATTAATTCTAATTTGTGTATACATACTTACGAAAATAATATCAACAAATTATAAACTATTATACATGTTTGTATATGCGAAACTAAACTAAGCTAAGAAAAACAAAAAAAAACAATATATATACATAAATAAATTAAAAATATTAAATAGATAAATCTACTCTCAGAGATAACTACACTATAGACATTTGCTACCATATGTGCTATCTCTTTTTTGGTAGATTGTAACGTAACCTTCACGTGTTAGCTCTCTTTATAGATCTTCATTTTGCTCTATCTTATATTGGTGTTGTTTTCTACCCGGCTCTCATATGATATTGTAAATCCAATCAAGATGAGTTTTCCTTGTTATGGCTTGTTTGCCTATCGGCCACACTCGCTGATGCGAGGCTTAACTATGTGGATTGCATTTGAATGAACAGTTCAATTTAATAAAAAATGCTTTATGATTTAGCGTTTCCTGTAACGAGCAACGGCTTTGCGCGCGTGATGTTTAAAGTTTCAAAGGCTAACGTATTTTTTAAGTTAAGATGCGCTCATATCGAAAAAACAGAAAAAAAAAGAAAAGAAAAGAAATAAAATAAATAAAAATACAATAAAATAAGTATAAATAAATTAAACAACAAAAAAACAACAAAAACAACTAAGACTGGAGTGTTTAATGTTTTGGTTTCGATTCTAGCTGATGGCATCCAAGTTATATTTTTTGTTTTTCACTTTTGAAATCACTACTATATATTAGGTACAATATAATAAGCAATAGAATATTGGCTATCTATATATCTATAAAAGTGAAAATGTCTGGATGTCTGTGTACATTTCCCTACACAATAACTCTGTCAATTTTCGGTCATAATTGGCGGTCAAAGTTAAAACAAAATCGACCGCTGCTGTCTCTACTAAATTACTCAGACAATTTCCGGTCTAAACATTTGAAATTTTACATAAAGGGTAGTCAGAGATAATCGGTTTGTGTCGAAAATTTTAGCTACCTATATATAAATGTATGTATGTATGTATGTTTGCCTAAAACTTTTGACAGAGGCGACAGATTTTCACAAGATCAGTATCGTTTTGAAGCTCGTCCCTTCAGACGACAAATATAAAAAAAAATTGGCTAAAAACATTAATTCCTTCACACTCAACTGAACACTTTTCTACAGGGAGGGGTCGCTTTTTTCGCCGATATTTTCGAAAGTTATCCCTTCTTTTCGATTGTCTAGACTTAATTTAAATCTACGTCACTTTCGGTTTGGCGGTGGTCGTAACAGCAAAGACGTCACGTTTTTTTTTTTCGTTTTTTTCCTCCTTCGTGGTACGGGTTCGAGCCTACTACTACGTTTTTTTTTTCTCAACACACACCTCCAAACACTCTGGCAACGCCAGGAACTCAGGCTAGTATAATAATAAATACGAAATCTGCATGAATTAAAATATCATATTCAAGCGTGTTTTTATGACCGGGCAACGACAGGAGAGAGGCCTGCTACTTTGTTACGAAGTTAAAGAATCTGATGTACTCATAGAATTTAAATGTTACTTACATACTATGATTAGTTATTTGTAAATGTAAGCGTGGAAGCACATGTGATTTTCATATGCTCGTTAAATTTTATTTATTGACTTCAAAAAAAAAAAAAGAAAAAACTTCTATGAAAAAATATATGTAATTTTTAGACTGTCTCCCTTGTTTCATTGACGGTTAACAGAGGATTCAAATCACTACGTTCAGTCATTTTAAATTGACTATCTACTAGACAACCTGAATTGGCATGAAAAAAAAATATGTAAAAGTCTATTCTTTCATGACACGCAGACAAAACGTGACTTTTCCCACTAACAGCAGAGTCGGAAATTGGAGCCGTCTCTTTCGGCCGTTAAACTATCAAACATCACTTTTATGGTATTTGATACGAAGAATTGTATTATCTTCGAGTCAAACCGCAAGCAACACATTTTGTTTTCTTCTAATTACTCTCAATATTTTCGCCTTAAAATGTCGGCTATGCGTTTCCTCTTTTCGTTTTCTTATCTGTTTATTGATCTTCATCCTCATCCGCATAATTATTCATTTTCAGAGTTTTTTTTTTTTAAACGGAAATCGACCCAGACAAGCTAAGAAGCTAAAATATATATATCATTTCAAGGTCAAAAACTTGCCAGTGATAAGTAGGGTTAGGACAACAGAATATTCTTTTCATTTTTTTGACTCTCGAATGTGTATCCGTTGATATCTTATATGCTTTTATATAGACTGATGTCGTTCTCGGTTGATTAACTGTGTCGGATATATACTAGAAAGTCAAAACAATGAAAAGAATATTTTGTTGTCATATCCCTAGGGATAAGTGTTAGATGGGATAAATTCTGTACTAGAAAAAATACAATTCTTTCCTCTTTATTAGAGACTTCGTTCATGAAATGTGAGGACTTAAAGGACAAAATAAGTGCTGAAAATAAATCCAAGATCTATTTTCCATCCACCTTTACTTTCACTATTTGATTTTCCTTTTTGTCTAATTCATTTTATGACTTACCTTTAACAAAATGAAGAACATAATAAGTTTGATGGTTTTCATTATATCTACTTATTTTTACTCTTTTTCGACCCCTCCCAAGGGGTTACTATTTGAAATCATGCCTAACAGGGAACTTTGCAACGTTTTGCGGCAAGATATACGTTCGCACCACAGTTAAAAGCCTGCAGGTTACTACAGTAAGGGAAGCAGTAAACAGTGAGGGAATTCCAAAATCTAGCAATCCGAGAGAAGAAACTATTAGAGTAGAAGGCTTTCCAGCATCTAGTGGTCTCAACAGTGAAGGGGTGGGATTTTGCTGCTTGTCAGGTCACCTAGTTATATATACATCTTGGGAACACAAGTGTTGAGAGTTCATCAGAACACATTCCATTAAAGTACTTCTAAAACAGGGATTCAATGTTGCGGTAATAATGCAAGATCAGATTTGAGACTTTTTTTTTAACCTTGTCTAAGAGTGGGAGACTGTTGGTAAATGCACCAGCCAAGATGCGGCAACAATACTCCATGCATGGGCTAATTGTGGCTTTGTAGAGAAACAGATCACCAAAGTTGAGCAATTTGATCGTGGTTAGTACTAGATAAGTAATCATTTGGGAGTACCAGGTGCTTTTTTGTGAGAGGACAGCGGCATCTTTCAAATACTAATGTGGTTGAAACCAGATTGCAGCCAGTAACTGCAAAATAAAGCTGTTCCTCGATAGAATATCTATATTCTAAATTCATGAAGCATGAGACGCTTATGCAAAACAGATATGTATAGAAAAAAAAACATTATGTACACACACCTTGGGCAAACTGAACTGGTTTCTTCCAGAGGAGAAAGTTTCTAAGAAATATTAAAAAAAAAAAAATTGATCCCCAAAAATATGATATGCAGTACTTAATTTTCATTGGACATATTGTAAGAATTCCCTGGTCATGTTGGTGTGGAGTGCCTGGGTAGATCGAGCTGACTTCCTCCCGAGGAGGAAGTTTCTTAGGAATATTAAATAATGATGATTTTAATAACATTAATTTTGAATTTGTTTTTGCTGTCATTATACATATCGTACAAGTGGCCACCAATCTGATATTGATCGGGCTCTACTTTGCTTAACTTTGGTGACCTAACATGATCTTGTGTGTCAATTGATTATATATTGAAGGAGTTGGTGTCAAATGAAAAGTATAGATGATCAGTAAGGGTAGCTGTGCGTGAAATTGTGAGGCAAGAGTTGTTCAATCATCAACCACACCCTCATGAGTTCAGAGGCAAGGAGGAGTCCAAGACGACTGGAAACAACGTTGATATAAGCGGAGAGCACATACAGCCCCTGGAATTCTCAAATTGTCACCCACTTTAGTATTGACCATAAGACATGGAAAATATAGGCTCTTTCATTGATAATTTTGTGAGTTTTTTTCGTAAGTCCAAATAAGAATGAAATTGTTGCTCTTTTTAATCTGACCTTGTGTCAACATGCATGAAAGGGAATAAAAGTGCTATCTTAATCCAAAAACAACATATATCTATTTTTACTTTTGTTCTTTTTTTAAATCTTTGTAAATAATTATGCAAATTAGCTAATTTATTCTGAGATAACGTTTCAATTATGTAAGACTAGCCTGGGTGCCAGGCGTTGCCCGGGTGTTTGGAGGTGTGTGTTGAGCAAGAAAAAAAAGTGGTTGTAGGCAGGCAGGCTTGAACCCGTAACACGAAGGAGGAAAAGAACGTGAAAAAAACAGTGACGTCTTTGTCGTTGCGTCCATCGCCAAACCGGAAGTGGAAAAAGTTTAAATTAAGGCTAGTCAATCGAAAAGAGGGGATGAGTTTTGAAAATATCGGCGAAAAAAGCGACCCCTCCATGTGGAAAAGTGCCCAGTTGAAGGTAAAGTATTAATGTTTTTAGCCAATTTTTCGATAATTGTCGTCCGAAGGGTCGAGTTTCAAAATGAAAGGACTTCCAAGAAACTTGATCTTGAAAATCTGTTGCTGTGTTTGTTTTGTTTGGATTCTTGGCACTACTATTTTCAACTTGAGTGTTATTTTCATAATGCTTTGGTCGAACTCGAAACTCTTTCTGTCGAACTGAGGAATCTGCATGTAGTTTCAAACAGAACCCTTTATATAATCTGTGAGGGTAACATGCTCTCGTTCCGTCAGCCATGACTGGGTAGAAGTCCTAAGTAATTTACAATTGTATTGTGTTGAGTGCCGCCCACACTGAGGATTGAATCTTCAACCTCCAGAAGAGGTAACTTTACAACTGAATTTTACCAAGTATTTTATCCACTATGTTACGGGTCCTTGTGTGCACATTCCCGAGTTTGACAGAAAGATTCCCGAGTATGACAAGATATAGCTGAGGAAGTTCAGAAGTTACATTGACCGAAATGTTATAGAAATAACACTCAAGACAAGCACAGTAGTCTGAAGAATCTAATCTTTACTATTACAGAAAAGGAACTTTGTCAGTATGTAAATTCGTTCCCTGTGAAATCCGAAACGGCTGCGCCGATTTTTATGAAATGTCACGCAAATGTACTTTATGCATCTGGCAGTGTTTTTAGATAGGTTTTGTAACAGAATATCTTTGATAAGTATCGGTAATCGATAATCAAACAAAACATGATGAAAGAAGGAACAGGCAATTTTGTCCATAGTTAACACTTTATAGTTAACACTTTATAGTTAACACGTTATACAGCTTAATATCATAAGTGCATTTCAGAAGTTTTATTATCTATTATGCCACGGGTCCTTGTGTGCAGATTCCCAAGTTCGATTGAAAGATTTTCCTTGAGAAGGTCAGAGGTTACATCGACCGAAACGTTGTGAAAATAACACTCAAGATGAGAATAGTAGTCCGAAGAACCCAAATAATATGAATAATCAATCCTCATCTCAAAAACTCAGAAACGTTCTTCACTTTTTTCGAGTCTCGATATGAACATTTAATTGTTTTTGTTTGGAACCGTAGAAATATTACTATTCATGCCACGGACTTCACTTTGACCAATTGTCTGTGGGAGTTTCTTAATATATTCGCATCAGTTTCTTCATTACTAATCTATAATGTATAAGCTAGCCAGTTATTTCGTCTTCAGAGACTGACCAATGAGATTGTAATACTTGAAGTGGAAATTTTATTCATGGCTTCATTTAGTGAAAAGAATGTTATGTTTAGTAGCAAGTATTTTATTTACTCGCTGACAAGACAGGGCTACGGAAATGGAATAGTTGACTCGATAATGGCCAACATGCACTTCCATTCCTTCGATTTCTTAACCCTAGCCCTAACTCTTTGCCCATAGTTTATGGTTAAATCATGTGGCAGTTCAGTTTCAGTCAGATCACCGAAGTTAAGCAATGTTGAGCTTAGTTTGTTTTAACCTTTTTTGTACCAATGTTCCTTAAATGGAACATAGTTTTCAACATACTATAGAAATTGTAATTTTGCTTTAAATATAACTATAAGAATAATTTATAAAAGTTTTCATAAATCTGGAGTAAAATGAAGCTACTTTAATAGAAATAACTTATAAAAATTGAATTTAAAGCAAAATTACAATGTCTATAGTATGTTGAAAACTATGTTCCATTTAAGGAACATTGGTACAAAAAAGGTTAAGGTGGGTGACTGTTTGAGAAAACCAGGTGTTATAAGCATACACTCCAGCGGCATAGATTAATGCTTGCCTTGTTTGATAACAAGACGACAGACTAATGTTCTGTCGTGGAGATTATTCAAACCATCTAGTCCACTTAATATTATAAAATCAGGAATAAATATCACAACCAAGCACTTTTCCACTGTTTTCTTTTTGCTCTGTTTGTATTCTTTGAATTGTTGAGCTTGAAATCTCCGTACGTAACAGCAAAGGCTGGTGGAATTGTTCTGAATTCCTTCTTCATTTGTGATATATAATGAACAACTTTGTTATTTCGTTTTCAGAAACTGACAAATCAGGTTGATTGTGTTGCCGTTAAATCAAACTAGAAATTAGAACTGACAATTAAAAAACTCGAAAATTGCTTTTAAATTTCAAAATCTATGTATATTAAGTTGCTTTGTAACATTGTACACGTTTACACACGTATTAACGTGTAGCTACTTAGTATCAAACACGTTGTAGACTCCATCGCAAAGGAGACAAAAACCAAGAACAAATCAACTCACTTTTTCCTGTTGAAACGACAACATTTATTTCCGGGTACTTCCCTGAATAAAACGTGATCATGATCACCCCTATCTAACCTGATCCTTGGTTTGCGCACACATTCTTCTTTATATATATATATATATATATATATATATATATATATATATATATATATATATATATATATATATTTTATTTTCTTGCTCGCCGTAATATCACTTCGCACATGGCTCGGCATTTACATACAGCCACTATACGCTCGTTCGCGCTCTGTTACAGTTTCTGTGTTTTTTTATTTATTTATTTTTGTTCACAAGCTCCCTGGAGTGCTGTAAAGATAAACACCTATTATTATATACATTTTAAAACGACATCACCCAAGGTATTTGATAACTATATTTCATTTTGATCAGAGAGAGGGAGAGAGAGGGGGGGAGAGAACAACTTTATCATGGAGTTTACCCGAGTTTCACATTCATAAAAAGGAAATACGACAATTTATTTTATTTTATTGATAACTTGAAAATTACGGAAATAAAAGAAAACAAAAGAATAGCAATGCTAGTGAGGAGTTCTGGATTTTGAGCAGGAGTAAAAATATATTCTCACTTCCAGAAAGTTTAAGAAACATATCAATCACGTGTATCCATTGTTATTAAATAAACTGAAATCTTCGGAAGATCTCCAGTAAGATCTCAGTAATGATACGAGCAACCGAACTCATGAAAAGTATTTCAAAATCCACCTGGCAAATATACCCGGTGAACCAAGTGCAAAAGATATACAAACAATTGCACTTAAAAGGACGGTTAGAATTTTAAAACGATCTCTTGAAATGTCTAAGATAATGGGTGAATCTCTGGCATCCAGTAGGATGGCCCATCCACAGAAAAAAGCACAATCATAAGATAATAAAAAAGGAAAATGCCTGGACTTTTTTTTAATGTTATAATAAATAAAAACAAGTCAGCCATTTTTATCCATTGTAACTAAATAAAACTATATGGTCAAACGTTGAAGGATCACAGTGTAAATACATTTATACTCTGATTCTTCGACGTTTGAAAGTGATTGTAAAGCCTTTACACCGTCGATGAGAAAGTTATGTCCGTTTAAAATTAATGTTCAATGGCTAAAGTCAAGTATTATGGTTCATTTGTGCACCTAATTTGCGCAATAGAACACATTAATTTTCACACATTTCACTGTCATCGAAAAACAAACCTATTTTCTTGTCTGGCTTAAAAAAAACAATAAAACAAGGTTATATATTTTTTTTTCTAATTTGTTTACAACATTCTGTCTGACCGAAAAAAAAACATAGTTCTTCGACATGACACGTCTCTCACGCGTTTCTGCCCCTCCCCGTTTTTTCGTTAGGTCGTGTTTCGTTTATTTATTTATTTTTATTTACTTTTTACTAAAAAAATGGCGAGCAAACATCCATCTCATCTGATTTTTGACAGTTTAACATTTGCTGTCAACAAAGTCATGCAACTTTCCCACAAATGTTAAGATTGTGTTTTTGTTTTTAATTTCTAATACATGAAGTTCCAGATCATGTGAAGAGGGGGTCAGTTAACCAGTGGTTATTTTAGTCACGTGGACACCTATGTGTAACCTTACTCAGAAGTCTACTTCCTCTTTCTACCATTTTGCCTGACTGTTGAAGTGACAAAATGTTTTCCAAATCCTTTTCTCATTCCTCCTATTTGGTTTAATCACCAAAGCGACAACATTCGTCCGTTTATTGCCCCTATTCCTGTTATAATAGATAATAGCTCAGAAAGGCATGAAAACAATCTGGCGACTGAAAAAAATAAACATTATTATTATTATTTTTTTTTATTATTATTATTTGTATTATCATTATTTTTTTTATTATTATTATTATTATTATTATTTTTATTATTATTATTATTATTATTATTTTTATTATTATTATTATTATTATTATTATTATTATTATTTGTATTATCATTATTTTTATTATTATTATTATTATTATTTTTATAATTATTATTATTATTATTTTTATTATTTTATTATCATTATTTGTATTATTATTATTTTTATTATTATTATTATTATTTTTATTATTATTATTATTTGTATCATTATTTTTTTTATTATTTTTTTTATTATTATTTTTATTATTTTTATTATTATTTTTTTATTATTATTTTTATTATTATTTTTATTATTATTATTATTATTTGTATTATTATTATTATTATTTGTATTATTATTATTATTATTATTATTATTATTATTATTATTATTATTATTTGTATTATTATTATTATTATTATTTGTATTATTATTATTATTATTTGTATTATTATTTGTATTATTATTTTTTATTTTTCTTCTTATTATTATTTTTATTATTATTTGTATTATTATTATTTATTATTATTATTATTATTATTATTATTTGTATTATATCTACTTTTGTTATTATTATTATTATTATTATTAGTAGTAGTAGTAGTAGTAGTAGTAGTAGTAGTAGTAGTAGTAGTATGTTGCTGAAAAAAATGACCGATTTCATTGCGCTTGTTCCAGGACACCTTCATCGATATTTTCACCTCGTCAATTTTCCTGAGATGGGTGGACACCGTTCAAATACTGAAAAAAAAATATCTTAGATATCTGACATTTCATCGCATTAGGTGAGATTCCGATTAGTAGTTTGAGGGTAGAATTCAGGCACTGATATGTTGCCATTCTGAACCAGTGTGTAATTCTTGTTTAGAACCACATTTGTTGGTTGAGTAAAATGTGTCCCGAGTTATGCGGTCCCATATTTTGAGCTTTGCATCAATGCAGAGTCATCCCCTAACTATCACTATTTTCAGATGAACTTTAATATGGATAACTGTTGTAACAAAAAGAAAAATCTAAAAAAAAAAAATATGTAGAATCCCTGGGAGGCCAATCTTTTTAATGCAGTGGCAGAAGATAATTAGTTAATATGTGTTAGTCTTCTATACTACCAGAGGATATTTCTCTTTCTTTATTGTTAAATTCATGTCTTTATGACTTATATCTGCAACGTAGTCGTGGGCTTCGTTGTTTAAATACGTAAGCATAATGACGACTCACATGCCGAGTTAATGTCGCATCAGCAGTTACGTTGTAGGCATGAGTGTGACGTCATGGAACGAAACGCATATATAGGCATCAAAATCGAATGAAAAGTGGTTAAGGGAGAAAAAGACAAAGAAAACAAACAGGTAATGATTTGAAATGTACACGTGACAAACATGCAAGTGTTCTCCTACCCCTTCGAAAATAAGCTGGTCCAATTGAAAGTCTTAGAGAAAATTACTCTGACACAACGGCTAATTGAAGTTGAATACAAAGTACTGCTACCTGACCATGAAAAGGAAAGACAGAACGAACCTATTGTGTCGTGTCGTAAATACATATCAGCGACTTGCCTGTGAAACCGGACGGAATAAATAACTTTTTTCTTTCATCTAAAAAATATTTGTGTCAAAGTTTTCTTCTCTTTGCCAGTCTCTACATACAATGTGTTGGGTCCTTTTGAAAAGTTTTCACTGCGTTACACATCTGGCTTAAACTTTATAGACGTGTATACAATGACAAACCAAACTCTGTATTTTTTTATTTTATTAATATCTGACAACACTTTAGCTTGTCTTAAGCGGATAGACGAGTGCATCACTAATGGAAGTATTTATATCTACATTGGACATCTTAATTGGACGTCAGTACACAAAACTTCACACACAAAAATGATATCCTAACAATCTTCACTTAAAAGTTAATAAATATGAATTAAAAATGCACAAGTGAGAAAAATCGATGAAGAATAATTCATTCCAATAAAAGGAATCAATTAAATAAACACAATTTATTCGTGTTTTTTATAACAAATTCTCGAGTCTGGTGTGAAAAGTGTAGAAAAGTTTTCAAGATCAGTTTATGCAAGACGTTTACAAGAACGTAATGTGTTATAAGATATGTTTCATATATAAATCTAATTTATAAACCCACTTTCTGTCTGTCTGTCTGCATATGTTCAAACTCTTTCTCTTCCGAAACTAAAAGTCGCAGAGCGGAGCTAGAGGCCTCAAGTGATTGGATTTTTTATGGACCGTTCTTTTATGGGTCTTTAGCTGATTAAAATGGTTTTTAGAGTATCAAAAAATGGTCAAAATTGAAAATAATCGTTATACATTTTGTACATTCATCTTAGTTTATTTTTAATGCGTGTCACGTTTGTACAGCAGTAACGTCACCAGTTATGAATGCTACAGGTTTGATTTCGCTTCTAGCTGATGGCACGCAAATACTTTTTTTTATTTTTGAAATAATAATATGTACGAAATTTGGTCAAATTAAATATCATATTTTAGCATATTTTATGACCGGGCAGAGCTGCCCCCCCCCCTCTGGTATAATGTAAAATGATCATTTCCAGAATATTCTTTGTAGTAGTATTCGCTAATTTTTAGCACTAACCCTAAGTGCGACTGGCAAAGTCGTGACCCCTCATCACCCCACTAAATAAATGCACAGAATTTATCTCGAGATAGAAATGGTAATTTGGAGGCAACTGCTCTAAAATGATAAAATGTCTGAGAAACGATAACTTATTTTATGTTAATTCATAAGTGAAGCAGATCCCCCATATTAGATCCCTTAAATAATTTGGGGTTTTTGCTTTCCTTCATTGACGAGTATTTATGCTGCCGACAATTATTCACTTTAAAAGTGGGTCGTTAATGTTGTTTCTAGTTTCTTTTTCTAGGCCTTGCCTTTTGGGAAATTTTAACAGGCAGCTTTTAAGAAATTAAATGTATGTCTTGTTAAAATCGTAGCAGTTTAAATGTGCCATCTGTTTTTTACATAATGCTGAGACGTGCATTTGAACAATTTAGATTTGCATATTTTACTAAATTATCGTGAAGTTAAAAAAACATGGTTTCGAGATTGAAATTGTTACACCCTAGTAAAATGGAAATAAATTCGTATAAATCCGCACGATACAAATTTGTTGTTAGTGTTCGTTTCTCTAATACTTTCTAGAATCAGGCACCTATAAGAAGGTTGCCGACATCCGTAACAAAAAGTAATGCCTGGCATATTTTCAGCTCACCAATTTACTTAATCACTAATAATAAGAGAAATAACATTTTTTATAATTTCTAAAATATGAGGTGCTTCCAATAAGTTTACAGACTTTTTTTCATGTGGACACTTTTATTAATAGTACACACATGAAACCCTAATCCCTTTCAAAGTAATCTCCTCCGGCTGCAATGCACTTCTTATACCGTTCCAACAACTTCTGGAAGGGTCCATGGAAGGCCTCTTGTATGAGCATGTCAGTGACCTTCGTCACAGCCTCTTTCATATCCCCAATTGTCTCGTAACAACAGCCTCTAAGGTTTTCCTTGAGCTGAGGGATTAACTAAAAGTCACAGGAAGCAAGGTCTAGACTATAGAGAGGGTGAGGACTGCCTCGATGCTCATCTTGATCAAATAGTTAGTGACAAGGATGCAGTTGTGGACTAGTACATTAGCACAAATCTTCCGCATCTTCAATTCCTCATGAATAATTGTGTGTCAGTTCCCACACTGACATCAAACCGTGCACTTATTGTCTCTATGGACTTACAACGGTCCTTATCCATGAAATTCTTTATTTGGCAAATCAACTGGTGTTCTGACTTTCTTACTTGTCCCATACTTCTCATCATCCCTCAAAGACTCCCTGCCTTCTTTGAATCTCTTATGCCACTCAAAAGCAGATGCTCGATTCATGTAGCAAGTATCGAGATGTATGTTCACATTACATTTAAATTTCTCAATGTTAGTGCGATCAGGAAAACAGAAAGGAGGGAGGGAGTTTCAAAGTCTAGCATGTCGATGTAAGAACCTATTTAAGAAGAAACCTTTTTTTTTTTTTTTTTTTTTATTCAATTTTCACCCCAAACAAGGCACAGTGCCACTTTGAAGTAGGGGGCTACTATTAGGGAATTAATTTGCGGGGTCATTATGAAGGGAGAAGAGTAGAAAGATGTTTGTTAACATTACACTTGAACTCCTGCATATCATTGCAGTTGGGAAAGCAGAATCCCGGAAGGGAGTTCCAAAGACCCGCAGTTCTGGGGAAGAAACTATTGGAGTAAAAGGCTTTCTTGCACCTAGGGATCTCCACTGTAAAGGGATGAGACTTAGTAGCTTGTCGGGTTTGTCGGGGGTAGTTACGTCGGGGAGGTACAAGTGTTTGCAGTTCGTCAGAGCATTCACCATTAAAGTATTTGTAGAACAGGCAGAGGGATGCAACATCTCGTCGATGGGACAGAGGTTGAAGCCTAGATGACAGTTCAGGACCTATCAGGTTGGCGACTCTTTTTTGAACCCTGTCCAAGAGCGAGAGACAAGCAGCAGATGCACCAGCCCAGATGTGACAACAGTACTCCATACATGGGCGAATTGTTGCCTTATAGAGGTATAGGATACTGGAAGGCATAAGTAGTTTTCTAGCACGGTAGAGGGAGCCAACCTTCCTTGCAGCAGCCTTGGCAATGCTCTCAATGTATCTATTCCAGTTCATATTCCCTGTAAACGTTAGGCCGAGGAGTTTAAAAGAAGTACTTTCAGGCAATGTGTTCTTGGCCATTGCTATTGGTGGTAGAGAAGGTTTCTTGTAGTTATTGAAGGAAACAAGCTTAGTCTTAGCAGCATTGAATGAGACCAACCATTTTTGTCCCCATTCCACTACAGATTGGAGGTCATCCTCTAGTGTTTCTGCCATTTTCTTGGATATGTGTTCATTTGTTTTCTCCTCATATCTGTTATAGAGAGTGGTGTCATCGGCAAATATACCCATCTCCGAAACAATATTATCAGGGAGGTCGTTTATGAATATCAGGAACAATAGATGTCCAAGGATAGACCCCTGAGGCACTCCCGCATTTATGTCATGTTGTTTGGATGTACGTCCGTCGAGGACAACTTTGATTTTTCTATTACTTAAGAAGGATTTAATTACGTTATGAATTCTTCCAGTGATTCCATATGATCTAATTTTCCTTAGAAGACCATCGTGCCATACCCTGTCAAAAGCCTTAGATATATTAAGGGCCACCGCTCTACCCTCCCCTGTTTTATCCAATGAACGGTATATACGTTCAGAAACTACAGTTAAGATATCTGCTGTTGAACGGGCTTGCCTGAATCCATATTGTTTGTCAGTCAGGAGTTTAGCAGCTGTTAGGTGCTGGACTAGGACTTGATTAACTAAGGACTCAAATATTTTGGCGAAAAGCGGGGGGAGGCTAATCCGGCATCTAGAAACCTCGCAGTGAATTTTCTGTATATTCTCTAATCTTTTTTTTCTGTAGGAATACAAAAGGACAGATTTCAATGGACACCACTTTGAAGTACTCTAGATTGATATTTTCATTTACAAAAAACAAAAACATCCATTTATTTAAATGTATTTTGTTTAAATATGTTTGGTTTTTGCATTAAAAACTTATCTTGAATTTTGTTTAAATATTTTTATCAAAAATTTTGTAAATATATATAAAATGAACGCATGTTTTGATTTAAATAGATTTATTAAAGGTTTTGTAAATATATTAAAAAAACACACACACATACTCTACATAAAAAAATTAACCATGGTCGCGAAATTCCAAACAAGTCTGTTATTTTATATTTGTTTCCAGAGACCATATTCATATGCGAAAGTTAAGGCCTAACCGGTGTTAATCGAAATCTGTCTTTTTGTTTTTCTTGGTCGATTGGGTTCCTTAGTCCTGTCGTGATCGAAGATTTGTATATGAATTCAATTAAAATATTTCGTCAATTGTGAGAAGAAATCTAATTGATTTCAAGGAGTGAAAAACAATGTTTTTCCAATCAATAACTGTTAAAGATTCAACGATTTGTTTGCCAGAAGCAAATGGTTATTTTGCTTAATGCTCAATTCATCTCTGGTAAACAACGTTTTGAGGCGAAAGTAATTACATTGTAATCTCATTTGATAAATATCAGATAACAAAGGATCAAGCTATTTATCTTTAAATGGAGATTTTATCATTGAACATTAATTATGGCACAACGACAACAATAAAGATTCAGGTTGGAATAGTTGTTCCTTTGTGAAAGAATTATCTCCCTTTTAATTGAAAATGATAGCAGCCATATTGTCTGATTAAAAATGACGAACGGTTTTTTTTCACAAAATGATTTTTTATCCATTGTGGTACTTGTAAATATGAAGCGGAAAAATCTCAAATACTTATTATGATTTGATTGAGTTTTTCTGTTTTAGACATATAAATCAATTTTGGGGTTATTTAAGGCCAGAATGCAATAATTATTTTTAATAATGAATAATGTCTTCTCAATTATTAAATCCTTTCTCTCTGATAGGTTCATAAGAGTAGTGGTTGATGGGCAGAAATCAGAAGCTCTCAGTATTAATGCTGGAGTCCCTCAGGAGTCCATCCTGGGCCCAACTCTCTTCCTGATCTACATTAATGATCTTCCAAATCACATCCTTACATTATTCGCAGACATTTATACTGATGACACTACTATCTATGGTAGCACATCTAAGACCGTAAACGACCAAATTCTCTCCGATTCTCTCTCCTCTGATCTTGAGCAAGTGGTACAATGGGGGAAGAGGTGGCTTGTTACTTTTAATGCATCTAAAACCAAACTTTTATCTTTACATCATCAACGCTCTGATCCCCATCCGGTATCAATTGAAATAAATGGTTCTCGTCTTGGGGAGGCCTCAAGTTTTGACATGCTTCTGGGCTTGGCCTTTACTCCTAATCTTAAATGGAACACATACATTAAATCCGTTACCAAGGCCGCTGGAAAAATGGTGGGATCTTTCTATCGATCCAGTAGATATTTCACTGCTGATGCAATTCTCTATCTATATAAGAGCCAGGTGCGTCCAGGGATGGAGTACTGTTGCCACATCTGGGCAGGAGATGCTAGAAAGAACTTGTCCTGCCTTGATAGAGTTCAAAATAGACATCGTAGCCTCGTAGGGGATGTCCTTTTCTCTTCCATGCAGCCTCTTTCTCATAGAAGAGATGTTGCGAGTTTGTCTCTGCTTTATCGTTATTTTCATGGTAAGTGCTCTGCTGAACTCTAATCTATGGTCCCCGCTCACCAGACTTTCACAAGAAACACCCGTCTATCAGAAAACACTATCACTAATTTCCTCCACTCTTTATCTGTGCCTAAACCTAAACGTAGATTCCATGAACAAAGCTTCTTTCTTAGAACTGCACGCCTGTGGAATTATCTTCTGTTTTCCTGCTTTCCAGCTGACTACAATAACAAATTTACAGAATTTCCATTATTAACGATTACTATATTGTCCAATTTCTAAACATTGAAACCACCATTAAAAGGAAAAGAGCAGATTTTTTTACGAATAAAACCTAATATGGTGGATAAATGTCCGGTTTATATTCGATTACCGTGGTTGGGGAAAGTAAGTGAAAAATTCACCAAACAAATTAGTTCAACTGTTGAAGGATGTTATTTTGCTTCAAATGTTCGTGTTGTGTATAATACAAAACCATTAACGGCTTCCAATAAAAAAGATGTTCTACCCTCTCATCATATTAGTAATGTCATTTATTCATTTAAATGTAGTTGCGGTTCCGACTACGTAGGTCGAACGTCTTTAAAATTGGTAAGTCGCATACAACAACATGTACCGAGCAAAATCAGGAATGGAACATTCCTACCTACCGACGCTGTAAACAACACATATGGATCCGCTATAACGGAACACTTTATTATATACCGGAATTGTGCAACGAACTTCAGCATCGACCCTTTCTCTGTATTGAGTCGAGATCACTCCGTATATCATCTAAAAGTCTTGGAGACTGTTCACGTTCGCCTTAGGAAGCCTTCCTTTTGTAAGCAAAAGGGATGCTTGTTGAGTTTGAACGTGATCAGCCTCTAAAATTCATCTCCATACGATTGCTCTTGTTCCCGTCTCTTTTTTATCATTAAGGAAAACAAATTACTAAAAAATAAATGTCTCGCTTCCAATTTTGATGAGTGAGGGCGAAACATGTCAATTGACTCGTTTTGATTTTTTTCTCCTCTATTTCCCTACTTTTATTTTTTAGTCGCTATCCATTTTCCTTTTATCCTCGGTCTTTTTTTTTTTTTAATATAAAATGAATTCCGAAGGAATACGTCTTCCCGTCATGATTGCCTTAATAAAGTTTTGTACCCACACGAAAATCATGAAATATATATATATATATATATATATATATATATATATATATATATATATATATATATATATATATATATATATATATATACTGGGTGACCAAAAAAAAGACAGAGGACATTCAATTGTTTTTCTTAGGATTTTACAGTAAACGGAAAAAAGGCCACAGACCCTAGTGTTTTGATGTGATGTTTTTAATATAATAAACTAGTTATGACCAAAGTTTCATTTCATTCGGACAAAACACTAAGAAACGGGGCCTAATTAGAGTCGGGGCCCGTTTTTTTATCACCCTGTATATCTGCCTTACTTAAAAAATGCTAGTTTTATTTTTGGTGTCTTTAAACTCCCACCCACTCTTTTTGTCGATCAGGAGATTTTTTTTTATAAAATCAAATGATAAAATTATTGTTCAAGACTTATTGTCTATCTCAATAAAAAACATCGTTTCCGAAACGATCGTACAATGTATTGGCTTTGTTTGTTCTTCCTTTTGAAACCGATTTTTAATTATATATTATGAATCATTTTACTCAATATATATATATATATATATATATATATATATATATATATATATATCAATTCAGGCAATAGGAATGAAATGTATACCTGATAAAATCAAGTGTAAATTTAAAACTAATATGAATATTAATATTTATATAATTATCCTAACCAAATAAAAAAGCTCAACACAAACACAATATGAAGTAGAGCTTGTCGTAAGGGAAAGAAATCACGACTGTAAATTAAAATTTTCAAGGAAATTTATTGTTCGACAGAATACTCCAAAAAAAGTTTTAAGAAATCCTTATTCCATGGAGTTTCAAAAAATGCCTTTCTTCTCTGTAGAGGAAAAAAAGATATTAACAAATTACTAATTATTTAGCCGAGCTTAGAATTTGCTGGTTATGGCATTAGATGAAACTGTACTTTATGATAGCTCGTCATAAAATGCAAAACAATATGTTCATATCCGTTAAAAAGTGGGGAAATGGGAAAAACAAACCGAATATAGGAGTCCCGAATGTATGAAGACTTGGTGGTTAATCCAAGAAGCAAATGAAAGTTCTATTTTTTTTATAAACACATAGTCGGAATTTCAAAGTCAGCCGAAACATGCAAGTAATTCCAGAGTGAAAAAAAATAATCCGATTTAGCTGAAAAAGAATATATATATATATATATATATATATATATATATATATATATATATAAAATTATTTTCCACAGGCGAACCAACGTCGCAGCCCACAAGAGCCAAGAAAGCCAACAAACCAGAAGTCCAAGACTCGAGTTTGATACCTTGTCCCTTGTTCTATATGACCGTAGGTTCTTTCCATTGTCGGATCTGTGCCGCGGGTTGCTTGATCTGTGTTAGTTAATAGGCATTCTTGTGTCTGTGGCGTGTTTGCTCAGTTGGTAGAGTGCTCGCCTAGCATGCAAGAGGCTCGCGTTTCAAATTCTGAGCTCGGATGTGTCTAACTGATGAGCCCAAATGAGGGCGAAACTCGAGTCTTGGACTTCCGGTTTCTTGGCTCTCTTGGCTCTTGTGGGCTGTGACGTTGGTTCGGCTGGGGAAAATAATTATATATTCTCTCACACTTTCTGAATATATATAATATATATATATATATATATATATATATATATATATATATATATATATATATATATATATATATATGGCTTTAAGTAAAAGAGAAAAGAGAAAGATCAATTCCACAAAATTAATAAAAAATTACCCGCTCCATAGAAAAAACCGTTAAAATAAATCACCACACAGCAGCAATACACCCCCTATTCAACCATAACACATTTACCCCTTAATCTCAATACTATGTTAAAGACAATTTATATTCTCATATATCATACGATATATAATAAGCTTCTCCTTATTTATTTAGAATTCATTAAAGCTTCCCCCAACACTCTATAATTCCTCTTAATCTTTTTCATCCCGAACGAACCTTACACTAGACGCCGCATCACCGCCATGCTACCTAGCACCTTCTCTACTCTTCTGATGAGAAGCGTTAGGCTTTGAAATGCCCTGGCATAAAGAGTCCCTTCTATCCCCTAAATTTTGCCTGTATTCCATTCAATAAATGATCCATCCTATATCTACCTATATATAGTTTTGTGTCTTCATTTCATTCTCTTGTTGTCCTAGTATATATATATATATATACATATATATATATATATATATATATATATATATATATGAAGCATTGTGCTTACAGCGTTTATTTTAATTCAACTTTGTATACACCAATTTGTCTCCCCAATAAGGAATGCAAATAAAACTAATTAGCTCTATTTTATATATTAGATTTAATTTTCTTTGCATACATTATTTTTGTCTTCACCTACAAGGAATATAAATAACACATTCTCGCAAGATTGTATTCATTTTGGTTATATTTTTGTATGTACACCAACTAATATAATAGACGCACTTGAACCTAACGAATAGTTGTGATACAATGAAACCGTCTGTGAATGACAATATCTGTATACAATTCCTATTCTATACGAGATAATTGCATTCTTAACCTCATATGGCAAAACAATTTGTTTCTATCAGAAGGTAAATCCGCATGACTGCGATTTCAACAAATTGTATTAAACTTTCAAAATATACAATAATTGCCAGTCACAGAGACATAGGTTGCTCACTGTTTTGTGGGGAAACACGCGACTTGAAAAAAATAAACAAACGGTGTGATAAACAAGTCACATGACCTTGCTCAAAATGACGTCATATCCATGGCTATATATTATTTGGACTCTTCGTACTACTATTCTCACCCTGAGTGTTATTCTCACAACGTTTCAGTCGATGTAACCTCTGACTGTCTTCAGTTAGATCGTGTCAAGAATCTGCGCGCAATTTCAAGCAGAACATTTATTTAATTTATAAGAGTAGCATGTTCTTGTTCTATTAGTTATGAACATAGCGTAACGGATAAAGTACTAGGTAAATTCAGTTCTAAGTGACATTCTTCTGAAAGTTAAAGATTTAGACCTCTGCGCAAGCGATACTAAGAATAAAACTGCGAATTATTGGCTGATGAAACGAGAACATGCTACGCCCATAGTTTAAATGTAGAGATCCATTCAAAATCATATGCACATTCCCGAATTCGTCAAGATGCACTTGAAGAAGGTCAGAGGTTACATCGCCTAAAACGTTGTGCAAATAACACTCAAGATGAGAACACTGGCCCGAATAGTAGAAATAACGCAAGTTCTCTATCCTCATCTCCAAAATTCAGAAACGTAATATCTCATTACTAATTGAAAATTTCAAACATCAAATGTTTCGGAGTAAGCAGAAACCTACACCACTTAATACAACGGGAAACATCTTCTGTAAAGTTAGTAAAAGGGTATAGAGCAGGGAAAAGCATTTACCAGCAAGGAAAAAAAAACGTTGTTATTCGAATGGCTCTGATTTCAGTGAGATTCTTTAGCTTACACGATCGACTTTCATATTAGTATTAGCCATCGAATCGATATGTCCTCTCTTATAATATTGAAAATCTTCCATAATTCAACATTAAAATAATAGCACCCAGTCATTATTGACTGACGATGAAAGGCTCGCTTCTACAGGATGATTGAAAAGTGTTAAGTGTTAAGCCATTCTGTATAACAAAGATGGCGGCTGTAGATCAAGTCTGCGAAGGATCATTGTAGTTGCGATTTCGATCAGCAGTGATTCAGTCATTCCAAGACGGAGACCGATAGCGAACTGACTGGAAACCAAAATTCGATATTTTTATAATGAGGTCGGAGGCTTCTCATTGGTTGATTGTCCTAACACGTAGTTATAAATAAGATCGTCCAAATTCTGGTAGTCATACCCTCAATATTGTTGTTGTAGTAGTAGTAGTAGTAGTCATACCATCGATGAAAAACATTTTAACACACAGTCCAATTTCATATCAATACTAGCCATCTATCAAAGACAGGGTGAATATGTCTTCTTTTATAAACTTGAAAATATTCCATAATTCAACCTTAGAAAATAGTATCCAGTCATTATTGAGTGACGATGAAAGGTTCGCTTTTACAGGATGATTGAATATTAACTCCATATTTTAAAATACATACAAGTTTTTTAAAAACGTTCTAATTTATACAGTTAATGAATATACACAATTTATTTTTGAAATAAAATTCACGCAATCAACGAATATGAAAAAAAAAATGTATATTGTATGGACTTTTATTTGCACATGTGTAGAGGCGCCTTTATTTGCCACAAACCTTTCAAGTCAACAAGGAATCACATGAACTGATTTCACAAGAAACCCTTACGTGATGGTAGTCATACACTCACGTATTCGCTTTTCAAGTTCTTCTAAATTTCTTGGTGTGATTGAGTAGACTTGCTTTTTCGAACCAACCCCAGATATTTAAAAAAAAAGTCATAGGGCGTTAAGTCAGAGACTTCTTACCGGCCATTCATGCGAACCGCAACGACCTATCCATCTTCCATAGAACTGAACATTCAGCCACTCGCGAACAACAATAGTAAGTGTGCCAGAGATCCACTTTGCATAAAAATCAAATCTTTAATATTGTTCCAAGCACTAATAATTGGTCTGATTTTATCTCTCAACATAGTGAAGCACCTCCACACTTTGCTATTGTTTAAAAATAAAATTCTATGCATTTTAAAATAGGGAGTTACTTTTCAATCACCCTGTATATGTTTCTATTTAAAGAGAAATGTTTAGCATGTATTCAACTCATCCGTTGTCTCGTTGTCTCTGTGTGATGTATCCACCTAAAATAAAAGACTACACAAGACACATACACAAGCTGAAATATTATTTTCCAGAATTGTCGCGGACAGAATATGAACACATTTTTTATTGTAATATAGTCATTCTTGGGGGATAAACAGGGATGAAATTAAGTCATTTAACCAGTGTGAAATGATACATGTCGTTCTAATATTTGAAAACGAAATAATTTTTTAATGTTTATAGATGGAAGAAGGATATATATATATATATATATATATATATATATAAAACTTTATTCGATTGACAAAATTTTTAAATAATTGTAAGGAAGTGAACCATAGCGGAAATTAAGTCGACTAAAACGAGATGGAAAAAGAGGTGAGGAAAACAATGGGGCAAGTTACATGTAACAAATGTACAATTCAGTAAAATAAATAAGTCGATTAAAAACAAGATCGCTAAAATACCCCCGGAGCGCTTTTCGTTCAGACTAACTTTTCAAGGGTATATGTCTGAAAAATGATTTTTTAGAATATTAGGTAGTGGAATTAAGAGCGGAGAGGAGGTTAAACGAAAAAACAATCTTTAATATTGTTCTAAGCACTAATAATTGATCTGATTTTAATTGGTCGATAAAAAGGATTGTGATCTTGCATCCTCTCCGGGGTATTTTTCTGTTTTGCACCGAGGACGTACAAAGTTCCACCTGTCTATCCTCGAGGCACTTGCTATCATTTCCGGCCCCTCTACTTTGTGCAAGCAGAGAAGCCCCCGGCTTCAATTAGAATTATTTAGGTAGTCACAGTTTTTTGTTTTGTTTGTTTGTTTGTTTGTTTGTTTGTTTAACCTCCTCTCCGCTCTTACTCAATTCCACTACCTAATATTCTAAACAAATCATTTTTCAGACATATAGCCTTGAAAAGTTAGTCTGAACGAAAAGCGCTTGGGGTGTATTTTAGCGATCTCGTTTTTAATCGACTTATTTATTTTATTGAATTGTACATTTGTTACATGTAACTTCCCCCATTTTTTTTCTTTTTTCTCACCCCGTTTTTTACCTTATATTAGTCGACTGAATTTCCGCTATGGTTCATTTCTTTACAATTATTTTAAAATTTTGCCAATCGAATAAAGTTATATCCCATTTATTGACGCACTATGGCAAAAACTTCGTCCATTCGTTAAATAATATAATTCACCTGAGAAACAAGATCACCTCCATTAAATGCAAAATCAAGTTCCTTCGTGGATGTCTATCAAACCATGTTGCATCGAGCTATATCTGCAGACGCATTTCCAAGATTAAATGTAAGAATTCTTAGAACCTTACGGTAGCCTTCCTAAAAGACGAAGTAACATTTTATTCTGATGTGCTTCTAATCTTACAGAGTAAACATTACTCGGCTTGGTCTCTCGCTTGAAAAACGCTGTCTCCATCTGAAAAACTTCGATTTTCTAAGCTACTTTCAGTCAAGGATGCTAAGTGCCGTCACATAAACAATCAAAAATTTACTAATTTCTTAAACCTTTTGATTAAAAATAAATTTGGCGAGCCTTCATTCTCGGATCAGCATATATTTAATTTCTCTAAATTTAAATTGTCAGAAGTCGATACGTTTGTGTTGTCTAGGGGACTTGAATTTTGTGTCCCTCCTCGCCAGATTGACGTAACTCAAACTCTTAGTGAATTTGAGATTTTATTTTCACAAATAAAAAATAATGGTTCGGGTGACAACTTCAATATTGTTAAATCTCGCTTGACTGAATTAGCCAATAAATTCAGTCAATGCAATATTTCTTCTCGCCATTTTATTTGGTAAAGTAATCATTTCATTGCGGCTAAGCAATTAAAATGCAATAATGAGATTTACATTTCTCGCCCATATAAAGGCAACGGTGTAGTTATCCTTGACCGTCAAGACTACATTGCAAAAACGCTTTCTATTCTTAACAATGATAGCAAATTTATCTGTTTAGGTTCCCTGGACTCCTTCAATTGAAACCAAGCTTCAAAATAAACTTCTCCGATGGCATAAACTTAAATATTTATCTAAGGAGGTTTATAATAATATCCGACCGGTCGGCTCTCAACGCCCCAGGATTTACGGATTGCCTAAGGTACATAAAATTGATACTCCTTTGAGACCAATCTTGTCGATGGTAGGTTCGGCCCAGCACAATCTGGCTAAATGGCTGGTTTTAATTCTTGAATCAGTCTGTTCTTTTTATTCAACACATTGCACACCCGATTCTTTTCATTTCGCATCGACTATCAAGGAGCTTCCTCTTAGCACTAACAACTGTTATTTGGTCTCCTTTGACATTAGCAATTTGTTTACCAATGTCCCTCTTCACGAGGTCATTGACATATGTGCTGATTTTCTTTATAGATGTCCTGGGTCCCCTCCTCTCTTTTCCTGAGGTAGTGTTCGTTGAACTCATGGAACTTGCTACAAGTCTGTTTTCTTTAGTTTCAACGACGTGATGTATCGCTAGTTTGACGGTATATCCATGGGATCTCCCCTTGGCCCAACTTTGGCCAATCTTTTTGTGGGCTTCTTAGAACAGACGTTGTTTGACAAGTGTCCTAGACCAGCATTTTACATGCATTATGTTGACGACACTTTTTCTTGTTTCGCAACACATGATGAAGCTGTGTCCTTTTTTCCACTTACTAAATAATTTACACCCTTCTCTCAAATTTACGATGGAGGTGGAAATAGATAACTCCCTTCCTTTTTTGGATGTGTTAGTTTCTAAACGTGGGCTTTCCTTTATGACATCTGTTTATAGAAACCCCACTTTCACTGGTCTTTATCTCAGTTGGGATTCCTTTGCACCCACAACCAGGAAACTTAACCCATCGGGCACTTATTATTTGTTCCTACACTTTTATTGATTCGGAAATTGACAACATTAAAAGGATTTTCATTATGAATGGATATCCACCTCCATTAGTTAACAAAGTTATTAATAAGAAAATTCAATCCTTTTCTGAGCTACTAAAATATGGCCCATCTAGACTCCCGGTATACCTTAAGTTACCCTGGATTGGACCTGAAGGCCAACTTATTGGTGATAAGATTTCCTCTCTGGTTTCTTCTAATTTTGAGGCTCTATCCTTCCGTATTGTTTTTTCCACAAAAACCGCCTTTCCCTCATTTCGTAAGGATGTCTTGCCTATCTCTCAAGCAAGTAATATTGTCTACAAATTTCAATGTCGGTGTGGTGCCGTCTATATAGGCAAGACGACCCAGCGTCTTCAGGTCAGAATCGCCCAATATGTTCCCTGCTCCATCCGAGACCATCAACCTACTACCAGAAGGTCTCAATCGGTAGAATCGTCCATCGGCCAACACTTGGTCGATAAAAAGGATTGTGACGTTTCATTCACCCCGGAGTGTTTTTCTGTTTTGCACCGAGAGCGTACAAAGTTCCACCTGTCTATCCTCGACGCACTTGATATCATTTCCAGCCCCCCTACTATGTGCAAGCAGAGAAGCCTCCGGCTTAAATTAGAATTATTTAGGTAGTCACAGTTTTTTTTTTGTTTTTTTTAACCTCCTCTCCGCTCTTACTCCATTCCACTGAAAAGTTAGTCTGAACAAAAAAGCTTAGGGTGTATTTTAACGATCTCGTTTTTAATCGATTTATTTATTTTACTGAATTGTACATTTGTTACATGTAACTTCCCCCATTTTTATTCTTTTTCCTCACCCTCTTTCCATATACATATATATATATATATATATATATATATATATATATATATATATATATATATATATATATATATATATACAGAGAGAGAGAGATAGAGTGATAGATAAGGGGAAAAGATATAGAATGGAAAGTAATATATATATATATATATATATATATATATATATATATATATATATATAAAGCTGTATATATATAACATATAATATAAAGTTGAATGTATGTGTGTGTGTGTGTGTGTGTGGTCACGAATAGGCTGCTATATGGTTGCTTATTAAAAAAAACCTGATCACATATAATGATAGAAGATGTATCGAGACACAGGAATCGGTCTGTTTGATCTGGCAGAGCGGTGGTTCATTAAAATTGTGGGGTCTACGTTCGCGCCTGGTCCACAAAGTATTGAAATAAAAAGTTTAAAAATTAAAAAAACACATTTACAAGTGTTTTTGATATAGATGCACATAAGAATACTTTGATAAGTATGTTTTAACTTAAATAGGGATGGTATAATAAAATTGTGGGGGGTCTGCGTTCGCGCCTGGCCTCCATAGAATGGAAATAGGCACAAACTTTAATAAAGACTTTTCATATCTATCTGCGTAAGTATACTTTGATAATTATGTTTCAGTTTGAAGAAATATGGTATAATAAAATTATGGGGTGTTCGTTCACACCTGACTTCCATAGAATAGAAATATGTCACAAAGTTTAACAAGGTTTTTTAATATAGATCAACATAATATTGTGATAAGTGTTTCAGTGTGAACAGGTATGGTATAATAAATTATGGGGTTTATCTATTTTATTTTTACTTTCATCATATTTTGCTTTGGTTTTGATACCCCCAAATTCAACCCAAATTTACATTTTTTAATAACCTATCATACTTACATAAATTAGAGTCCATTTTCTGTTTTTGAACCCAGTCAACGACGGGTACTTTTGCTAGTATATATATATATATATATATATATATATATATATATATTAAAATAAAATACGTATTGAATACGTTTGAAGCCAAATTACAACGCGAAAGTATTATAATAAACGAGTGTTTATTTCTTATATATTTTAGAGTAAAACTCCCTCGTCAGTTGTTTTTATAGTTTTTATAGTTTTCTTTGCCATGATGTTAACTTGAAGAAAGTTAAATGATTAATCCACATAATGTTAACTGCGGTGTTGTTTTTGTAATGCCAGAAAGTTGCGCTTGGCCGCGCGATTTGAAAATCAGAGTAGTTTTTCCCCTTGTTTTTATCCGTGTTAGAAGCGTTGACTAAAATTTGAATTTTAAAATAAAATACGTATCGAATACGTTTGAAGCCAAATTACAACGCGAAATTATAAAAAACAAACAAGTGTTTATGTTCAATATATTTCGAAGTAAAACTCCCTCGTCAGTCTTTTATATTTTTTCTCTTTTTCCTCGCCATGGAGAAAGTGAAATTAAAAAAAAAAAAAAACTTCCCAGATTTTCAAATCGCGCGATCAAGTGCAACTTTTCCGCATTACAAAAACAACATCACGCCCATTCTTCATTCAACTCTCTTTAACTTAACATCAAGTAAAAGGGGAAAAATATAAAAGATTGGCGAGCGAGTTTTACTCCGAAATATATGAAAAATAAACACATGTTAATTTGGCTTCAAATGTATTCAAATTTAAAATTTAAATTTCAGTCAATGCTTCTAACACGGATACAAAGAAGAAAAAAAAACTACCTAGATTTATATATAAGATGAACAATAAAACACGACAATATAAAATATATATACTAATTCATATAGATTAAATCATTTATTCAATATGGATGTTACATCAACTAGGGGTGTAAGATGACAAAGCTTTTTATACCATGGTATTTCGAAGCTTAATGCTTCTCATGAGAAGAACAGAGAAGTAATATCGGCAATCTTCTTCCACTATCATATTAATTGCTGTAGTTCTATGTCCCTCCCTCCACAGTTTCAATGTATTACCCTCTTCCTCTCACGTCCCATTATTTCGCTCATAATGTAGTTTATCCCTAGACGTTGTATCTCTGATATGCACCTAGCTTCTTTTCTCGTCTTCTGGTGAGAAGCATTAGGCTTAGAAATACCTAGGTATAAAGAGTTTACTTATCCTACATCCCTAATTGATGTATCCTCCTTATCGAATAAATGATTAAATCTATATGCACTAGTATATATTTTTACATTGTTGTTTTTTTTTTATTGCTCATATTCTAAATACGCTCCAAAGCAATTTGTTGAGCTTTGCATTATTTTTTTTTTTAAATATACCATATATGGTATATTTTATTTCCTTAATTATCTCTATCATTTCCTGGAGAAGTTCCCCGAAAACGAGGACAAAACGTTGAAAATTTCCTAAAAGACAACAGCTTTTTTCCTTTTTCTTCCTTTATATATATAGCCAGTAGAGTTTAGTTTCCTAGAAGTACATCCAATGAAACAACATGTGTCTACCAAAGAGTGCTTAATGAGTGAACAGAGCAGGTATATGAAATTTATTTATACAAACATTGATAGCTACATATGTGCATACATGTTTCTGTAATCACCCGTGTTAGGGGATTACGTCTTCAGGCCAAGAATTATCGTCGAGAACTGATATTTCAAACAAAAACATTTTCTTATTTCGTTTACAAAGTTAGAATGTAACTTGGGTGGGGGTTATGAGTGGGGAGAGGATAGGTAAGATCTTTGAAAATGATAAACCTCTTCTTTTTTACTTCTCTTTTTTTATTCCTTTTTGAAGTTTATCTATCCCATCTTTTGGGTTTTACGGTATAAGGTACTTGAGAATTTAGTATTTTTGTCCTGTGGTCAATAATTAAAAACATTCCTCATGGCTAGTGAGTGTTGACCGGTGTATTTCAATTCACACACACACACACACACACACACACATACACACACACACACACTAGAAGCAAACATACGCATATACCTATACTTAGGAGTGGATATACACCGCTCGCTGTATATTACTCACGCACACACACACACACACACAAACACACACACTGAAAACAGAAAATAACAATAAAGATACACAGGAATAAAATAAAAATGAAATAAAAACATAAAAATAAATAAACAAATAAATAAAAGTAAACAAAAAACCCCGAAAGTTATCAACTTCCTCATGCATACATGTATATAAATACACGTATAAACACCCACACTTTGATACACCCGTGTATATATATACACACATATACACATACATAGATACATAATACTCACATACAGTTATAACATGTTTATATTTATACTCACATACACATTTATATCAATGCAAGGACCCTCAAACACGGACATCCATGTACACACCCGCATATTATATATTATGACTGTTAATATGCCAAAACTAATAATATTAATCTCACTAACAATCTTAATAATAATTTTTATAATATTAATAACACTAACAATATCAATAATAATAACAAAAATAAGACTGTCGATTGGGAACTTTAAAAACCTGTGGACCCCAACCGGATACACGTCTCAATAATATATATATATATATATATATATATATATATATATATATATATATATATATATATATATATATATATATATATACGCATACTAGCATACACACAATATATACACACACTGTTATACTATCCGCAGGCGCAGACACATATCCCTATCCATACGTGTCCCCAAATCCCCACAGATATATACGAGACACATAGCCATATAGATATCAATATAGGCTCACGTATATACTTACATATATATACACACATGGGCACACAGATACCCGCTCACCTACAACGCATCAATACACAGCAATACATGTACAAAAACAAAAACCTTTTTAAATAATAAGGTGCCTTTTTACCTTCGGTAGTGTGGTAACCCCTTTATATGAAACAGCGTACTATTATAGTTTACACAGGCGTGTATATATATATATATATATATATATATATATATATATATATATATATATATATATATATATATATATATATATATTTATATATATATATATATATTTATATATATATATATATTTATATATATATATATATATATATATATATATATATATATATATATATATATATATATAGCATACATACATATATACCCAGACACGCATACATTCTGGTAATATACATTATTATAATCATCGTATACGAAACAGCTTATTTCAATAGTTCAGATGTATGTATATATATATATATATATATATATATATATGCATACATACACAAACATATACACACATATATACATACCTAAATATACATATACACACATATACACATACATACATACATACATACATACATATATACATACATATTTACACAAAATAAAAACATATATGTGCACTGCCACAATATGATACATCTAAAATAGAAATAGAAATGAACTCATTCACTACATAATTCTTTTTATCAAATCCCACACGCGTAGTTATATTACCCGCCCCTACCCGCTTGTTACTTTTTCACAAGTTGTACGTTTTTTTACTACGTAAAAATTGATAGTGAATTCAGCTTGAAGTCAATAAAAAAAGCATAGTGGAAGAATCTTAAGGATGACTAATAGGGAAAGTGTAAATATTAATATTAATATATTTATAATAAATATATATAGAATATATAATATATTCATAATATATAATATATATAATATATATATATATATAATATATATATATATATATATATATATATATATATATATATAAAGTAAGAGAGAAGGGATATGAAAAGTAATGATAATAGGGAAAGTGTAAACATTAATATTAATATATATATAATATATAATATATTCATAATATATAATATATTTATAGTATATATATATATATATATATATATATATATATATAAAGTAAGAGAGAGGGGATATGAAAAGTAATGCGTTACACGAACTTTTAAACTCTCCACTTTTCTTGTTTATGTTCCTGGGCAATGCCGGATGGCCATGCTAGTAATCTCGATAAATTTAATATGGCGCTGACTTTAACACACATGATCATGAAATATTGCATTTATAAGCGCAAACATCCTAAACTTTCCTCTCATGTACAGAACTAATCTCAGATTGTTTGTCTAAATTGAAAGAAACAGAATTCTAACGTTTTCTCCAATATTGTTTGCATTGAAAAAAAGTCCAAATATTTCGATTACTGAATATGGTTCGTTGATTTTCGAAAATGAAATTGATAATTCATGCACATTACACTTGATATTTCGGAAAATCTCTTTTCGCACATGAACAGTTTGGAAATTTTCATGTATAATTTTCATTTAATAGAATTTCTGAATTGAGTGTTGTTGTTTTGAATGGAAAAGTTGTCTTCGTGTTAAAATCTAATATCCATGGCTGACATATTTTTTTACAAAATGCCGACCGTGAACAAATTGAAAAAAAAAAATCCCAAATCAAGTTGAATTATATGAGTAAAAAAATTACATTAGTTAAGAGTTTTGGACTGTTCTCATCTTTTGTGGAGAAATTATTTTCTAGGCTGAGTTTTTTTTTGTTTTTTTTTTTTAATAAAAACTACGTTTACAAATTGAAGATCTCCAAATTTTATCCTGAGCCTCCAAAATCAACAGAGATTAGACCACTTCTGTATTGATCTAATCCCTGTGGATTTCCCCGGTAGGAGTTTAGTTCTCTGCAGTTCTAGGAGGTCCAACCTCCCAGGCCTTGCCTTCTCTCTTTGGGGAGGGGTTAGGTTATTGCTAATCACCTGAGCCAACCTTACAAGAGAATATCGACCGGGTTGCTCAGGCACTTTTTGAAGGTCAGAATGCCCCTCCTCTCTGTTGACTTCTCAATTCCACTTTCCGGCCCTGGTATCTAAGTGTTTGCACTGGGAGATAACTAAACAATAATTTTTAAAAAATGGAAGATCAAATTTCATCATTGGCATAAGATCTATTGACAACTATGAGGTCGAGAATTAAGATCGGTTTCTTCCTCATTTGCTGAGTAATCATATTTCATAGTACAGACGGCATTGGTTTTACAAAATTTTCCTCGGCAGAAAATGTAAGTCTCCACTTTATCTTTGTACATGAATAAAATGTGTAATTTTATTGTATAGGAAAATATGTATTATTTATGCTTGATCTTTGGTTTTAGTTGTTTCCGGCTTTATAGTTTGTCGTAGACCAACTATTAAAAAATGAAATGTCTTTCTCCCATATGACTGTTTAACTGTCTGTTATTTTCCAACACGTACAATATCATCAACGTAATGTGTAGTGAATTTTAGAAATACTTCAGATACTCATAGGATGGATTTAACTTTCTACCCACATGTTACTAATCTTGATAAAATAGAATATCAACTATCAAATATATACTAGCGCGACCTATAGAAATTCTACAGTAGAAACTTTCATATTTAATATAGTGCTGCTGGGCATTCTGTGGACGTTTAGTATGAATTGAGACCCTACGATATTATTGTAGCTCTTTTGTTAAAGCTGTAAAATTATTTCTCTAATTAATCTGGCTTATGTAGTGTCAGAATATATGTGGTTATTATAGTTTATCTCCAAGATCCTTACCGGAGTCTGTGGCATATTTTCATTGTACGGATGCCCGGCATGAATGGAAACCCGCGATATTATTATACCATCTTAACACAGAACAGATAGTACCCTTGAATCCTAGCCAGGGGAACAAGAAGGTATATTTTAGTTTCACGTATGGCTCAAAGCCAGATCATGTTTTTTTTACATTCTGTCTTCTGTGATCGGGAGACCCTGTTTATTCAAACGGAGACTAGAAGGTGATTACGTGCTACAAACATTAAATTAGCGTACCTACATACTAATAACCGAATAATTTATAATCTGGAAACCATGACACATGTACATATGTACGTTAAATTAGCGTATCTATGCACTACTAATTTAATTTTTGTAGTATGTTATCACCTTCTATTCTCCTTTTTAATAAATAGGATCTCCCGATCCAATAATTCATAATCTGGAAACCATGACACATAAATGTACTACGGTATTAATATATAGATACTGTCATTTTTATACTTCCATTTTTATACTACCAGCTTATGAAAATTGTAGCAATCAAGATGAAGGAAGAGTCCCGAACATATAAATCATCGATATAAGAAAACATCTATCTGCTTATATATAAAAGGCATTTTGTCTGTGTGTATGTGTCCGGTTGTTCCCTATGGACTTCAAAACGTCTAGGCTAATTGTTTTGAAACCACATACTAATGTACATTAGATGTCTGGGAGTTGTATACGATAGGTTTTGTTTCTTCAAAGTGTACGCCTGTGGAACTCTATTCCGTTTGCCTGTTTCTCACCTGACTACAACCTGGATGTCTTCAAGTCCAACATAAACAAATTCCTGATGAACCGCCCCCTTAAGTAAGACTTTTTATCAAATTTCAACACTAATGTACTGTACACGCAATAACCCTTAGCCCCGAGTGGCTACCGGGCCTTGATAAGTGGTAACCACCTGGTAAAAAAAAGAATGCTTCTAATTATAACGTGTCCGTTACTTGTTAACTGTGTCGTTACATTTAAAACCTCTCAGACCCACACGTTGTCTGGTACCGTCGCAAAGGAAAAAACAAATAAAACAGGAAAGAAATAGAATTTTGACCTGGTATTTTTTTCAAGTGTAAATGAAATGCATTTATTCGTGATTCCTCCCAAACAAGACACTTCACTATCTTACAGAAGTCCTTTTGCACACACATGTGCTATATAAAAGTTTCTCTCCACGCCACCTTGCGCCGGCCGCCAGCCAGTGCTTTCTCGCCCTCATATTTATACGTCCACCTTGCCCAGCTTGCCATTTGCATCGCTCTTCGACCACATAGTAATTTCTCTTCTTTTCTTGTGACGCAAGCTCACACACACTTGTTAATTTGCATATGTGTGTCAACGGCTGCTGCTGCTAATATTTTCGCTAGACAGCTATTCTTCGGCTGCTGCTATTTTCACACACACACCCATATGCGCTCTGTTACACAATATGTATCAAAAATCGATAATTGAAACAATCCTATTAAAGAAAGAACACTCTAATTTTGACAAAAGTTAATACCTTTATACAACCTAACATGTGACAAGTATATTTGAGAAGTTTGAAAAGTCCGCCGTATAAAATCAACAGTGGATTCTTTGATAAGATGAAGGCATGTTCAAAATGAATGTTCCTATTACGAGTAAAATTCAACCATGATTCTTGACTTTTGCATTTTAAAATTTAATCCAAGCAATTATCAATATAAATAAAACAGTAGAGACATGTGCGCGTGTCTGTGTGAAAATATTTCATCGATAAACTCATAAACTACTCATCACATTTTTATATAATGTTTGTAATTCAAGCTTAAAATGCAAAAATCAAGTATCATGGTTCAGTTGTGTTCTAAATAGAAACGTTGATTTAGAACGCTCCCCTGTCGTATCAAAGAATCCAATGTTGATTTTACACGCTGGACCCTTCTGCGTGTGCAGTGATAAAACTTCTGAAATGCATGTGATGTTAGGCTGTATAAGGATGTTAACTTTGTTCAAAATCAGACTGGCCATTCTTTAATCAGTTTTTTTATTCGATTATCGATTTTCGATATTTATCGGCGGCAATCTCATACAAAACTTATCTAAGAACACTCCCAGATACATAAAGTACATTTGTATGAATTTTTGAAAATTCGTACCAGCCGTTTTGGAGTCCATAGGGAACAAAAAAACACACACACACACACACATACACACACAAAGTGAGTTTTATATATAAGTAGAGATAGAAATTAAAATAATAATATTAAAAACAAATTATTTTGTTTTGAAGAAATAGTAAAAAAAAATAAAATCATTCTATTATCTTAAATCGTTAAAATCTTGTGATAATGTTAAAAAAATAAGTGTTTAATTACTTATAGCTTGAAGTGTTCATTTTTTTAAACTTTTTAGAAAACTGTTCAACAAGTTTTCGTATTCAAGCTATTTTTGGGGTCAACCATAAATGCCTAAAACTGATGAGAAATGTGTGTTTCTATTTAAAATATTACTTTTTATTTAACTAAATATATAGTTTTTGGTGAGTTTTGAGTTCGGCGAAGTACACTTGAAGATATGATTTGAAAAGACAAGGACATTTTTAAGAAAGGAAAAAATGTTTTTCGAACACGACTCAATCCAAGATGGAGATTTCAATGTTTTATTGTTATTTCTGAAAAAAAAAAAAATGTGGGCCACAGAGATAACTGAAAAAACAAACGAACAAACGAACAAACAAAAAACAAACAAAATACAACAAAAAAAACACGATGCAAAAGATTAATAAGTTTCAAGTTGAATTTCTTAGAAGACATTTGTTATTGTGAATAAGACTTAAGGAATATAGAACTTTAAGTAATATTATTCTATCCTGCAAAAAAAATTAATTTTTTCCCCTGTTGTAAAAAAAAAGAACAGGGACAAACAAACAGTTTGATGGTTCTCCTTTACAGAAAACATCCGAAGTACTTTTTTTTTTTCTCATTTTATGAGAGTCGTGCCAAATGTAATGCCACCTCTGTTCCTATAAATCGACGAACTCATCTCCTAACTTTGCTTATATCAACTCCATCGGCTTCGTAAACGTTCAACGGGCGCTGGTGAATGTTGATTGGTATAATATTTTTAATACATGAGGGGATTTAATGACGCATTTCTGCTTCTGGCGCAGATAGTTGGTTAGAATTATGATTTCAAGCATGCCAAACATTATTTTAACGATCTATTAAGTTCTAATAAAAATCCATGTAAAATATTGCACCGATGCCTCCAGTTTTTAGCTCGGGAAATTCTACTATTGCAATTGGAAAGCAAAGAAGCGTAAAAAAAAAAAAACAGAACAACAACAACAATAACAATAAAAACTAAGAGAAATAGAAAAAAAAGCCTCCTAATTTTTTTAACTGAAAAAGTGAAAGAGCTCTGAAAACAGGAGTGGCACTATTAAAACGATCGACGTTTGTACTACAGAATTTATTTTTCTACATAGTCAACGTCATTCTTAATGCAATTTTGCAAGTGATGAACGATGGCTGTACGTGGGCGTCCAGACAAGAGTCGTGCCACAAGTAAAGCCTCTTATTTTTTAACTCAAAAAGTTGAAGAGCTACCAAAACGGAAGTGGTACCATTAAAGCAAGAGATTTTTTTGTGCTCCAGAATTTATTATTCTACATAGCCGTTATCATTCTCAATGCACTTTTGCCAGGAATTAAATGACGCATCTCTACTTCTGACGCACCTCCATGACAGGGGTTGCTTTCTTAGAGTATCATGTCGTCAATATCTGCAACAGAGAAATGAAACTTTCAAGTCACAAACGCATTAGTTCAGTAATTATAACATTGCTATTTGTAATCTCCTCTAATCTGGTCGGTCAAAATAAGAACAAATAGGATGTATTACTTTTAGAACTATGTCGCATAAATCATCCAACTTCAAAAATTTCTTCTCTTCTTCAAAATGGAACGATAAAGTTGTCGCCCTAAAAAAACAACAAAACTGCATCTTTATTTTTAAACTTTTATTGAAAAATCAATTCACGTAACTTGATTATGTAGTAAAGCTGAAATTTATTCAATGTAGCCGCCTTCAGCCATAATCAACGCCTTGATATACGTCCGGAACATGAAACATGCCTGTCCCACAAGCGCCAATGGAAGCTCGGCAAATACTCGGTGGATGGTGGTGATCTGGCAGGCTTTGGTGTTGTAGGAGGTCGTGTTGGTGATGTTCTCGATGTATGACCAAGCGAAATAATCCAGCCGGTTTACATCACGGGAGGAGGGAGGCAAGTGGGAGAAGGGTACAAAGTCGTAGCACTCTTTCTGGAGCCAAACCTTGGTCTCTTTGGACTTGTGGGCCGGCGCCGGGTTCTGCTGCCACAACCAGGGTCTGCAAGCAGTCACCTGATAGCACCAGAGGATCATGGCACTCTTTAGCACGTCCAAGTACACTTTGGTGTTGACTTTCAAGTCGAGGTGGTATGATGTGGTCCTCGCTTGAAACCACACCAAAGACCATAACTGTGGCCAGAAACTTTGTTTTAATCACTCTGGGCAAGTCCCTGTTATTGTTGGTGATGCAATTTGAGGGTGCTGGCAATGATCCTGTGGTCATAAGTTGGATCACTAGAGAGCATGAGTTGTACAGCGGCGCATCTCTGATCTCGCTTGTTGAACATTGTGTCACTTTCAGGCATGATAGAAGGCTCCTATCACTCTTGAGATGTGTACACAACTGGCCAATTAGTAGATGGTCTGCAACAAAAACAAAAAAACAGTTTTTTCATCGAATGGAAATGGAATCATGTCGTCTTTTCTAGGGTGATAATTTTATTGAACCACACTGTATTCATCTAACGGCACTTTTCTTTTGTTCAGAGGTTAACTCTCAACTTCTTACGGGTTAGGAGTCTCAAAATTTCCACTCAGTGTGATCGCATCCTATCACTTGCTTCAAAGTTTTCCGTGGCTGGTTAACCTTTCTGCGATATGCCAAATTTATGTTTCTGCAACGGAGATGAACGTTCCACGTAAACATAACCTATACATCCTAAGGATGACCTCCATGCTGTCTAAGTGTAGTGCTTTCAGCAAACCCCCCAATCTTATGTATTGGGTTTGTACAAGTAAATTATAGTCATGAAAAAATTAATTACAGAATTGTTAATTTCCCATACAGATTAAATCCTGAAACAAAGAATATAGATCTTCGTCATCAGAAAATTTAAAGTTTGTTCCGTCGTTTATATTTCAGCATAGTTCAATTAATTTTAGAATAAAAAAGCTCATTAAGCAAAAACACTCCATGCTATTTAACAATACTTGTCTGAATATATATATATATATATATATATATATATATATATAGTAATTTATAAAGTATATATGGCGATTAAGCTACACTGAATATTCCGCATTTCATCTGCTGATGAGTGGATGAAACGCGGAATATTCAGTGTAGCTTAATCGTCGTATATATTTTATAACTTACTAACTAGCTCTACCTACGTATAGAGCACTTTTGAAGTAAATACTTAAAGTTTACGCATAAATCTATACTTTCGTATATTAATTTTATGTGAGTAAATTAAGTAGTTTTATATATATATATATATATATATATATATATATATATATATATATATATATAATAAATTCCACAGCCAAACAACGTCGCAGCTCACAAGAGCCATGACAGTCAAAGAACCGGAAGTCCAAGACTCGAGTTTCGCCCTCATTTGGGCTCATCAGTTAGACACATCCGAACTCAGGATTCGAAACCCGAGCCTCTTGCATGCAAGGCAAGCACTCTACCAACTGAGCAAACGCCCTGCACACAAGAATTCCATTAACCAACACAGATCAAGCAAACCGCGCCAAATCCGACTGTGAAATGAACCTACCTCGTATCAACAAGGGACGCGGTCATCCAACCAGCTAATAACCCCAAGCCGACGTCTCACAAGTAGGAGTTTTCAACTCGAAAGGACGATGCCATCCAGCAATACTAACCAAGCGAGCAACTTATGATAGGATTTTCAGAATGTGAGAGAATGTATATAATAAATTCCACAGCCAAACAACGTCGCAGCTCACAAGAGCCATGACAGTCAAAGAACCGGAAGTCCAAGACTCGAGTTTCGCCCTCATTTGGGCTCATCAGTTAGACACATCCGAACTCAGGATTCGAAACCCGAGCCTCTTGCATGCAAGGCAAGCACTCTACCAACTGAGCAAACGCCCTGCACACAAGAATTCCATTAACCAACACAGATCAAGCAAACCGCGCCATTCTTTGTGTTTTTATTTTATTGCTAAGGACCCGCATTTTTATACAGCCCTTATTAAAATTTTATATAAAGAATGGAGAGGGGGTCCTTGAAGACAATGTGGCATGAAGCCAAAATGGAATGAGGGGAGTAGAATGGGGGTCGGGGGGTCATCGACTTTTTCTATTCCTTAAGCTAGTTTTTCACTCACCATAATATCGCATTCACTCTGTGGGCCTCATTTAAAAAGCTATTTAAAATATCCCCACATGAATGAATGTTTTTCAAAATTTTATTTACAAAAACGTTATAAAACATTTTTTTTATATACAAACCAAAAAATACAGTTATTTTATATAAAATCAATAAAACACATAGATATACAAGCATAAAAGAAAGAAAAAAAAAACAAACATGAAAGAAAACAAAAGGATATTTCGTGTTCAGCAATTCTTGTAGAGAATTAATGCATGTGAATGAACAAACACATTGCTGCAAGAATTGGTGAACTGTGACGTCACATCAGATTTCACCAGTTTGTATAGAAGATTAATAATCTGTATGGATTAACAAATACAATTCTACAAAAATGAAAAAAGCTTTTTTATTGATATTTGCATATGAGTTGATTTCTGTTCAATGTTTTGCAAAGGAAAAAAAAGTGGAGTTTCTTTTTAACTGCAATAATGTTATGGGGATTTACCTATTGAACGTAATGAACTCTTCTAATCTTTATAAAAATCCTTTCTATAATCCTCTCTCATGGGGAATCGTCGCGACCCCGAGGTCGAAAGGTTCAACAATCAGTCAGACAGAAAGTGGGCTATTTCAGTTGCCTTTTTGCTGCCAGACTGATACAAATGCTCTTGATAGTCCTAAGAGGTCCACTTTTCTATGCCTTGCCTCTTGGCTTTCGGGAGGAGTAAGTTTATTGCTTTTTGTCTGAGGCGTTCTCATCAGGGAATGCCGACAGAGCTACACAGACTTTTTTTATATATATATATAGTAGCAGAGAGACCCGACGTTGTTCGGTATTGAATGAAGATCAATGAATGTTCTACCCTCCTTTATTTTTATCGAAATCGATGAAATGGCCCATTTTTCAATCAGGCCGATTAATTGCTTGTTATAGTTGGGGACCAGCCGTGGTGCACCGGATAGAAGCTTCACATGCAGTGACTTAATTCGCAATACATTGTAGTTTACATTGCACTGTAGAGAACCTATTGTTGATTTTATAAAATTACTTTATATTGTAGCTTCAATTAAAGATTAAAATGCAAAAGTCAAGTGTTATGATTCATTTGTAGTCTAAACAGAATCATTCATTTTGAACGCGCCTCTGTCATATCAAAGAATCTACTGATGATTTTATATTCCGGGCCTTTCTGCTTGTGCGGTAATGAAACTTCTCAAGTGCACTTGTGATGTTAGGCTATATAAGAGGTTAACTTTAGTCACAATCGCCTGTTCCTTCTATGATTGTTTTTTTTTTTCGATTATCGATTCTTTCTGTAGTAAAAAAAAAAAAATTACAAATTTGGTTAAAGTCTTGTTGTGAAACAAAATGTAAAACTGTCACATGGCATGTCACGTGACATGTCACGTGTGCATCAAAAGTAGTTTCTGTTTATAGCGTTGGATCTAACCAAAGAAGCCAATGATTTGATTAACTACTTTTCATGTGGAATCTTTAAATTCGAAACTTTTCTCCTTCCAAAGATAACATCCGTGTTTTTTTGTTGTTGTTTTTTTTTTTTCTATTCAGTGTTTCATTTGCCTGATTCAATTTTCAAGAAAATCGAGAAAGTTCCGAAGATTTAATGATTCTTTATTTACAAACGTATGCAGAGGATTAATGCATGTTTGAATGAGCAAGCACAGTTCTACAAAAAAGACGGGTGAGGATTTATCACAATGGCGGTCACTAACTTGTATAGACGTTACTGGGTATGGATTAACAGAATGCTATAGAACTCTGACGTTCAAGAATTCTTTGTGTTTTTATTTTATTGCTAAGGACCCGCATTTTTATCCAGCCCTTATTAAAATTTTATATAAAGAATGGAGAGGGGGTCCTTGAAAACAATGTGGCATGAAGCCAAAATGGAATGAGGGGAGTAGAATGGGGGTCGGGGGGTCATCAACTTTTTCTATTCCTTAAGCTAGTTTTTCACTCACCATAATACCGCATTCACTCTGTGGGCCTCATTTAAAAAGCTATTTAAAATATCCCCACATGAATGAATGTTTTTCAAAATTTTATTTACAAAAACGTTATAAAACATTTTTTTTTATATACAAACCAAAAAATACAGTTATTTTATATAAAATCAATAAAACACATAGATATACAAGCATAAAAGAAAGAAAAAAAAACAAACATGAAAGAAAACAAAAGGATATTTCGTGTTCAGCAATTCTTGTAGAGAATTAATGCATGTGAATGAACAAACACATTGCTGCAAGAATTGGTGAACTGTGACGTCACATCAGATTTCACCAGTTTGTATAGAAGATTAATAATCTGTATGGATTAACAAATACAATTCTACAAAAATGAAAAAAGCTTTTTTATTGATATTTGCATATGAGTTGATTTCTGTTCAATGTTTTGCAAAGGAAAAAAAAGTGGAGTTTCTTTTTAACTGCAATAATGTTATGGGGATTTACCTATTCACGCGTAATGAACTCTTCTAATCTTTATAAAAATCCTTTCTATAATCCTCTCTCATGGGGAATCGTCGCGACCCCGAGGTCGAAAGGTTCAACAATCAATCAGTCAGACAGAAAGTGGGCTATTTCAGTTGCCTTTTTGCTGCCAGACTGATACAAATGCTCTTGATAGTCCTAAGAGGTCCACTTTCCTATGCCTTGCCTCTTGGCTTTCGGGAGGAGTAAGTTTATTGCTTGTTGCCTGAGGCGTTCTCATCAGGGAATGCCGACAGAGCTACACAGACTTTTTTTACGGGACCTTGGTGCTCTTCCTCTTGGGGTACTGGACCATTTTCCCACCTTCTGACCTCGTATCACATCCCCCCCTTCGGTGGGAGAGAGGTGAATACCAAATTATCGCGGCTCAACACGAGACTATGCTCTGTCTAACTAATAGTCGGAAAATACCGACAACCTTTTCTTTGTATTCACTTTCTTCTACAATATATTCTTTTCTACCTAAACCTGTTATGGTTTTAATGATGATTTCCTAGGGACACGACAAGTAGTTAAATTTGAGTTCTACTGTTAATTGAGGAAACATTTGAGTAGTTTTTTTTTTTTTTTCTTACTGTGTGTATCTACTGTCATAAGTGTTTAGTAACAGCATTTGTGTTGCTAGTATAATAGAGGTTGCTTTCTGAGAGTCTCACACCGCTAATACCTGTAACAGAGAGATGAAACTTCCAAGTCATGAATGCATAAGTTCAGTCCTTATAACAATGCAGTTTACAATCCCTCTGATCCATTTGAGTAGAATAAAAAATAGGAGGTATTACTTTTGGAACACCCCTTATATAATATGTGGTATCAGCTTAGTATGGAGGGTCAAAGATGTCCAGTTAAGAACTGATCCTTACAATGTGACAGACAAAGCTTCTTCTAAAGATGATTGGACGCTTCTAAAATAAGTTGCATCCATTCAATCTGTGCATTTAACCATGAAATTGTTGTTTCAAATTTAAGTGTAATAAGCGGATGTGTTCACTTTTACGAGAACAAAAAATCCTGTCATATTTCTAACATAAACTTTCTTGTTTGTTTCTTATAGTTTTTTCTGCTTTATTATTATTTGGACTTTTCGGACTTCTATTCTCATCTTAAGTGTTATTTTCACAACCTTTCGGCCAGTGTAACCTCAGACCTTCTTCAGATGTTTGTTGTCAAACTTGGGAATCTGCACAGAATTTCGAATTGAACTTTTATTTAATTCACAGAAGTAAACTGGTCTCGTTTCATCAGTCATAACCGGGTAAGAGTCATAAATAATTCAGAATTGTATTCCGGGTATCGCTTGTACTGAGGATTGAACCTTTAAACTCCAGAAGAGTGTCACTTTGAACAGAATTTACAGAATACTTTATCTATTAGAGTTTTCACTGTTGATCTAAAATGGAAGATATATCGAATATGTTGCTAAAGTTGATAGAAAAAGAGTTTGCATCATTCTAATGTGTTGTGCAGGAGAGGACGATATATTGTTCGCCAAACAGCACCAAATAAGTGTTGTATAATCACTTATCAAATCGACGTACAGACATATGTTGTATAGCGGGTATCGCAAGTGTTTATTTTTTTCAAAGAGTGTCACAAATGTTCACATATAAAAGGTGGATATATTAGAACAATAAGATGCTTCATACCTTTTCAGCCCTGTCGGTGGGGCATAAGAATACAGCGACTACCCCCCTGCAGAGGGTAAAAGTCCCTCAATGGGGGTCTTGGGTATGACCTTAAACTATATCCAGTGGTGAGGCCCCAGCTTGTGGGCTTTGGGGAGTGTGGAGCCACCCTTTAATTACCATTGCTCCCAGGTCCACTCTGACCCAGAGTGGTAGTACCTGTTAGGGTTCCAACTATGGGTTAAATAGAAACCGACTTGAAAACAACAAATATATTCTATTAAAAATTTTTCTTCAAAATCTTTGGATTCGGCATTAAATAACTCGAAAAGGGTTGATATGCCGTAAAACAAAAACAACCAACCAACCAACCATCATACCTTTTCTTTCTCCGAAGTTCTTCTGTCTTCACTGCTCTGTGATGAAACAGCCAACAGCCAACACCAGAAACGATTAAGACACCAGAATTGTCTTCTGTTATGAACTACAGGACAACGGCTTTATATTTCACAAAATATAAATTTATTTCAGACTGTCTTAGTTGGTTTTCACTTTACATCTCTACATTGCTTGTTTCTTTTAACTCCGTTTCTTGGACTTGGAGCGCATCTGCTCACTTTCGTGACCAAACTCAAACTCTCGACTGACTAAACTTCTTGCCTCTTTGACCTGTCAGTTCCATTACATCAACATCAAAAACACACGTCTCATACCGTATGACCTGTGTTGAAGGTTATTTTTTTTTATATTTAACTTAGCACATTTCTGTAAACATCTTAAGCTAGAACTGATTTTTACATTCCAGAATAATTTATTCTCTAAACAATAAATAACTTCCAATATAAACTATTTGAACAATATCATTGGATAGATAGCTAAATAGATAGACAGATAGGTAGATCGATAATAACTATCTATCTGTCTATCTATCTATTTATCTATCTATCCAGTGATATTGTTCAAATAGTTTATATGGGAAGTTATTTATTGTTTAGAGAATAGATTGGTCTGAAATGTAAAAATGGGTTCTAGCTTAAGATTCTCGGGCATTTGTTAGATAATAGCAAGGTTCAAAGTTAAATTAAACTTTTGACCCTGCTATTATCTAACAAATGAGAAAGTATGTGATTCCTGATGTAGTCCTCTATGTATATAAGAGTCAAATACACCCTGAGATGGAGTACTCCTGTCAGCTTCCCCAGAACTGCAGGTCTTTGGAACTCCCTTCCGGGATTCTGCTTTCCCAACCGTACTGATATGCAGAAGTTCAAGTGTAATGTGAACAAACATCTTTCTACTCATCTCCCTTCATAATGCCCCTGCAAATTAAGTCCCTAATAGTAGCCCCCTGCTTCAAAGTGGCACTGTGCCTTGTTTGGGGTGAAAATTGAATAAAAAATAAAAATAAAAATATGGGAAGGTGCCGCTAAAAGCATTCTTGTGAGAGTATCTTCTCTCTTCTACAGAAGAGACCTTGCTAGTTTTTCTTTATTCTGTTATTTCCATGAAAAGTTATCAGCTATGCTTCAATTGCTGGTTCCTCCTCATAAGATTTTCACAGCAATAACTCGTCTGTCTACCATCCTTGCAAATAACATTCCATTTTCCCCTCTGTCTAACATCTAACGGAATTTCCATGGATAGAGTTTGTTTTCAAGAACTTCCTAAATATGAAAAGATCGGTTTCTTGATGGTTCTTTTCAAATCTAATATTTTGGGGGTTTTTTTTTTACATGGAGTTCACCACTTATCAAGGCCCGAAAGCTACTCGGGGATAAGGGTTATTGTGTGTACAGTAATCAATGGGATAGTATCGTAGTAATCGTTAGTATTGGAGATTTGATAAAGTGTCTTACTTAAGGGAGCGGTTCATTAGGAATTTGTTTATGTTGGACTTGAAGACAATCAAATTGTAGTCAGGTGGGAAACAGACAAACGGAAGAGAGTTCCACAGACGTGCACTTCTAAGAAAGAAGCTTTGTTCATGGAATCTATGTTTTGATTTAGGCTCAGACAAAGAGTGGGGAAAATTACTGACAGTGATTTCAGCTAGACGGGTTTTTTTCATGAAAGATTGGCGAGGGGGACCATAGATTGGAGCTCAGATGAGCACTTGCCATGGAAATAACGATAAAACAAAAACAGGCTGCCAACGTCTCTTCTGTGGGAGAGAGGTTGCAGGGAAGAGAAAAGGGCATCCTCCACTAAACCACAAAGTTTATTTTGTACTCTGTCAAGGCAGGATAGGCTGTTTTTAGCAGCTCCAGCCCAGATGTGGCAGCAGTACTCCATCCTTGGACATACTTGGCTTTTATACAGATAGAGAATTGCATCAGTAGTGAGATATCTTCTGGAGCGGTAGAAGGATCCCACCATTTTCCCAGCGACCTGGGCAACAGACTTGATGTACGTGTTCCATTTCAGATCAGGAGTAAAGGTCAAACCCAGAAGCTTGTCAAAACATGGAGCCTCCCCAAGACGAGAGCCATCCATTTCAATTGATGCCAGATAGGAATCAGAGCGTTGATGACGTAAAGATAGGAGCTTGATTTTAGATGCATTAAAAATAACCAGCCACCTCTTTCCCCACTCTCAAGATCAGAGGAGAGAGAATCAGAGAGAACTTTGTCATTTACGGCCTTTGATGTGTTGCCATAGATGGTCAGGTCTTCAACATAAATGTCAACGAATGATTTAAGTATGTGTTTTGAGAGATCATTGATGTCATAACCCGGCCTCATAAGTAATTAACCCTTATCCTTGAGTAGCTCTAAGCCTTTATAAGTGGAAACTCCTCAGCAAAAGAAAAACTGGTCAAGCCCCCTCCCTCCACTTCCATCAATTATCCATCTAAACACTTCACTTCAGTTGGTTCTATTTACTTCCCTCCTCACAAGGGCAGAGTTAGTCACAAGATTAGGTTTTAAATGTGTGGAAAATCCAGCTCCTCAAAAAGGGGCACTCTTGATTAGAGAAAATAAAAATTGCTTCTCTCTAGAAATAGTTCTCCTTTATTTATCGAGAACTGCAAAGATGAAGTATAGCATCAGAATAGATGCTTCACTCTGAAATATTTATTTAAACCAAATATAAAAAATTACGAATAGAACTAATTAGGCAAAAGAGTGAGAATAATGAATTTCGTTGGTCGTCGTTACTTATAAATACTCATAAATACTCCTCATTACTCATAAATACTTGAAATTGTCTATCCTACTCTTTACTAGAAATATCTCAGTCACCACAATATCACATTCATCCCAGGGGCTGACCTACTTAGGTTAAACTCAAATTCGAAAAAATTTTTATTGAATCATAAATATATACGCAGATTTCATTTTATTAGCCGGGGAGTGAGAAATAAACACAAAAACAACAAAATCCTATTGAAAAGATCAAGATAATATTCCTTGAATTATTTTGTTGATTTATCGACTTTGTTTTGTTGAGCAAACGATCATAAGAATATAGTTTCTCTTGGGTTTGATTTTCACACAACAAAGTAGCTTTAAAAACATGCTAAAAAAGAAACTACAGAAGACTAAATGTCTGAACAAAAATTACGAAAACAATTTTCACTTGTAAAAATGGGAGATGGTTAACGACACAGACTGACAACCTGGGTATCCTAAGTTCGAATCCAGTTCATTCCACAAAACTCACTTTCACTTATAATGTCGCCAACCTTCACATGGTCTTTCCCGTAAGTACCCTATGTCTTTCTAGGAGTAATTCTGACTTGAAAAATATCAGAGAAAATAATGCTAACCACAGAATCTATGGTATTGCTTTATGACCTAGCTCAGATTGTTCACAAACCCACCTGTGTGCCAGACACTGACTATTAGTATGCAAGTCTTCTAGAGCTTTTTCTCACCACTTGCCCTGAGCTATGTTCATCCCTGTTCTGTCTCCACTGGGATCTTCTGACCACTCAGTTGTATGAGTCTCCACTGGGATCTTCTGACCACTCAGTTGTATGAGTCGAGATAAAAAATCTAATGTCCTCAGACATACTTTAACAAAATTCCAGCAAAAACCTAACGGCCAATCTGTCTCCAGATTGTGCTGCTGCTATTGTGCACAGAAATCACTTTTTCCATTGCTTCCAATGTAAGAGATGTACTGAGACTAAAGTCGCTTTCACGACTGCCAGCAACCACTGTAAAAGAGTAATAAAGAACGCAAGAGAGTTGTATGCTCAGTTCGTTAAGTCCAAAGTAGCTGGGCTGCAGCTTGGTTCAAACCAGTTTTGGCAAATAGCAAACAGGGTCCTGGACAGAAACGTGTGCTCTATCCCAACCATCATCAATGGACCTGAGGTGATCTTGTCAGCATAAGACGAACCAAACTCTTTGCCAAGAACTTTGCAGTTAATTCTACCCTGTGATCAAGTATTTCACGACTTATTTCCTCTTGTATCTGAAAACATGCTTTGTGACATACAAATATCTGTGCATGACGTTGCCAAGCCATCATCATCATCATCAGAACTGGCTCCTTGCCCTGACCAATGTGACTCTTCCTCTCCAGAATTTCCTGTCTTCCATCAGCTGCCGCAGATCTTCAGGTGTACAGTTAGCATCATGTGCTATTTGCTGGATAAAGCCGTTTCACAAGTAAGTCGGATTCTACCTTTTTAGGCGACTACGTGTGAAAAGAAAGAAGAGGCTTAAAGTTTTGTTCCAAGTTCTGCAGAAGGACAGGTCCTGTAGAATCAGCAGAAAAGAAAGTCCTGTAAAGTCAGCAGACGAGCAAGTCCCAAAAAATCACACACACGCTAAGGTACTCTTAAAGCTGCAGCAGTTCACCGATACGATCACACTGACGTCGATCCTAGAAAAGACACACCCATGTTCCAAACACACTCCCTTTATCCTTCCGGCGTTCGTCCTCGGCCAATCAGCAGCCAAAGAACGGTCACGTGGGGCCCAGTGATGATCGCACAATCTACAAGATGAGGACGGCGCCATTTTGGAATTTCTTTCATGTTCTGGCCATGCACGTACGCACACTGTAGGAGCGTTCCAAGGTAAGGCATGACGCGCAGACACGTGGGCGCTTCCTCCCTTCATTTTCTTCGACTCTACACTGGATGTATGTGGATCTAGGTCATCCTTTGCCTTCGCGTCCGTGTCGTGAAGTCCATAGCAATACATCACTCATCAATTCATGCTTGCTCCTCAGACAGTGACCGGCAAATCATAGGTGTCTTTCTCTGATGGTATTAGATATGGCAGGTAGGTTGCCATAAAGTTGCTGCTTCGTGGGATGATTCTGCCAAGATATATTTAATACTGTTCATAGCATACGGGTGTATGTGCCATCTAGTTTTCTTTCCAATCTTTTGGTGAGTGTCCAGGCTGTAGCAGCATAAACAAGGACAGACTCTACTACTGCCCTGAAGAACTATCTTTTCAGTTTGTTAGTTAGCCTTGAAGTCCATACTGAATGCAAGCCCATCCAATGTGGCCCATACTTTTGAGATGCAAGTTTCCATATCTCTCTTTGTAAAAACTATGTTGCTGTCGAGATACATAAACTCAGTGACTTCTTTCAGTGTTGTTTAAACCAGAGCCCTCATCTCTCCTCTCACATTGAAAGTCATAAACTTTGTCTTATCGGCATTAATGGGGAGACAAAATTTATGACTTTCAATTGAGGCATGCTCTTTGTAGATTTCTCCAAAGCATTCGACTCCGTATATAGAGGAAAAATGGCCAGTATATTAAAAGCATATGGCATTCCAAATGAAGCCATAATTGCTATCATAATGCTATATGAGAACACTCGAGCAATAGTTAGGTCACCAGATGAGGACACTAAATTTTTCGACATCCGCACCGGGGTTCTACAAGGAGATACTCTTGCCCCTTTTCTTTTCATTATCCATCTTGACTTTGTATTTCGCATCTCTGTTGATATACACAACACGCAAAGCTTCAACCTGAATGAATCCAAAAACGGACGTCATCAATCAGCACACATAACTGATGCAGATTACATAGACGATATTGCTTTGTTCGCAAATAACACTGCTGATGTGCAAACACTGTTATGCGAGCTAAAAAAAGTTCGCAAATGACATTGGTCTCCACATTATCAAGCCAAGCTAATCAAAAACCTTCATTCCGGCAAAGCAACTGGCCCTGTCGGCATTCCAATTATAGTGCTGAAGAAGCTTCAACCAAAACTAGCCCCTATACTTACAAAGCTGTTTAAGCGTTGTCTTAAGGAGAATTGCTTCCCAACACCTTGGAAAACATCATCAGTATGTCCCATATTTAAAAATTTAGGTGATCAGTCATCTCCCTCTCAGTACAGATCAATAAGTCTCCTGTGCATCATGAGTAAGTTGCTGGAATCTGTGTTAAATAGAGATGTAGTAAACCACCTAAGCAAAAATAACCTTCTTAATGACACACAATACGGTTTCCGTTCCGCCAGATCTACGGCAGATATGCTAACAGTTAAATCTCATAGGATTAGCAAATCTCTCCACAGAGGCTTCCTTTCTAGGGCAATTGCTCTTGATATATCAAAGGCCTTTGATAGGGTATGGCATAAAGGTCTACTCCACAAGATATCCAGCTACGGTATAACTAGAAATGTCTTAATTATTACATCATCTCTTTCTGATAGGTTCATAAGTGGTTGAAATAAGAGCAGAAATCAGAAGCTCACAGTATTAATGCTGGAGTCCCTCAGGGGTCCATCCTGGGCCCAACTCTCTTCTTGATCTGCATCAATGATCTACCAAATCACATCCTAAGAACATTCGTAGACATTTATGCTGATGATACTACCATCTGTGGCAAAACTTCAAAGGTTGCAAATGATCAAGTTCTCTCAGATTCTCCTCTGATCTTGATCGTGTGGTACAATGGGGAAACGTTAATTTTAATGCATCTAAAAACAAGCTTCTATCGTTATATTATCAATGCTCTGATCCCCATCTGGTTTCAATTGAAATGAATGGCTCTCCTTTTGGGGAGGTTCCATGTTTTTACAAGCTTCTGTGCCTGACCTTTACTCCTGATCTGAAATGGAACACATACATCAAATCCATTGTGAAGGTCACTGGAAAAATGGTGAGATCATTCTACTAGTCCAGTAGATATCTCTCTGCTGATGCTAGGAACAGCTTATCCTGACTTGACAGAGTTCAAAATAGATTTTGTAACCTAATGAGGGGATGCCCTTTTCTTTTCCCTAGAATCTCATTCTCACAGAAGAGACATTGCGTGCTTGTCTCTGCTCTTTGGTTATTTTCATAGCAAGTGCTCCTCTGAGCCCCAATCTATGCTCCCCCTGCGCTAAACTTTCATGAAAAACACTTGTCTAGTTGAAACCGCTATTAATAATTTCTCCCAGGCTTTATCTGTGCCTAAACCTAAATGAAGATTCCATGAAGAATGTTTCTTTCTTAAAACAGCACGCCCTGTGAAATTCTCTTTGTTTCCCTGCTTGCTAGCTGACTACACTATGGTCATTTTCAAGTTCAACGTAAACAAATTCTTGATAAACCGTCCCTTTAAGTGATCTAATTTGCCAAATTTCTAATACTAACGATTACAACGATATTTTCCCATTGACTACTGTACACTCATTACTCCTCATCCTCGCGTGGCCTCCGGGCCTTGATAAGTGGTGACTCCTTTGTAAAAAATAAAAAAAAAAGCATACGATATAATGATGATGACTTGAAAAACTGCTTCAAGTAATTATTTTCTTTTAAATAATTAAGAAAGTTAATAATTAAATGTAAACATAAAATGCTTTTTTAAAAGCTGATTGTATCTAAAATATTGGCAAACAAAAAAATAATATTAATTAATGAAATATTAATGAAGACTTTGAACGCGTCTTAACTGGGAGTTTTTCAGTCCGTTTTCATTCGAGGAATCAGCAATTAATAAGGCTTAATAGATTAACAAAAATAACAACTGCCTCAAAATGCTAAAGCAATTCTGTATGAAAAAGATTTATAACTTTCTTCTGTTATATAATTTTGGATGCTTGTTCTCGTCTCAAATGGCATTTGAACAGCGTTTCAACTGATTATGACGTTGTTACGTGCGACTACGCACATTTATAAGAAGTTTTGTCTGACTATCGGTCACGCTTCAGTTTCAAATATTATTTTTATTGCTCAGCGTACAGAGTCAATAAACGTATCTTACACTCAAACAAGTTAAAATAAGCGATTCTATCTGTCACGCTTTATTTCGAAATGACGTTATCATTGCTAAACACGTAAATCGGATGGATGCATTTTAAGAAGTGATTCGTTTTTCTGTCTTTAAGATTCCAGCTTGATTCTATATTTGAGTTTCTTTGTCTAAGTCTATTCCAAGTTGATTGGGAGCATGGCTAACAAGCAGAAGAAATAAAATCGTATTATTTGGATTATTCAGACTATTGTTCTCCTCTGGGTATATTCACAACTATTCGGCCGATGTAGCCTCTGACCTTCAGGTGTATCATGTCGAACTCAGGAATCTTTCTGCCGAGCACAGGAATCTGCACGGTGTTTTGAACGGAACCAACGGTTGATATCAATCCTTAAATAGCAGCTCTGTTGTAAAATCAGAAAGGAAGATCATTATTTTGACAAGCTGTTATTTATTTAAAGTTTAGAAAAAAAAAAGGGAAGATTACATAATGGCTTCCTTCTTCAGAATAATTATCGTTGCAAATCCTTTTCTTTTCCTGTGGTTGAAAATATAAGGTAGGATGAAATGAAACAATGGAGAAGAAAACCAAGGGTTACCAACTGTGAAGTATGTGGACTGTTTCACGTGTTGGGCACTTCATTTTCAATCTAAAAGACGAACTTGTTTTTGTAGTCAGTTTTTTTATATGTGACATTAATTTACATATTAAAAGAACAACTACTTTAAGAAAGACGAATTGTGAAAGACAAGCAGTTACATTTTTAACAACTGAAAGAAAACGTTGGAGCTGAAATGCGTCCGTGTTCATTGCGGTGTTGTTGTACCTATTTACTATGCCTCCCCACGGGACAGAGTTAGACACCAGGGTCGTTTTTTAACGTGGAGAAAAGGTACAAAAATAAAAATTGTCTCAGTCGTGAAGGATTTCTCCTCCACCGAAAGAGAACAAGAAATAGAAGTGCAGCATCTGAAGAACAGATACTACACTTTGATCTTGTCCCAAAGGCCAGTTGTTGTAAAAGCGTCTCATTAATTTCCTTGTTGGATTAACATTTTGACAAAATATCCCAAAATACAGAAATTGATTTTTTTTAAAACTTTTTTTTCACACCAAACAAGGCATATTTTCACTTGGAACGTAGGAAGCTACTGTTTGGGGTTATTTTAATAGATGATTGTGGGGAGTTGAACAGCGAGATGTCTGTTCATTGTGGTGTGGATGAAGAGGAATTTTGCTAATTTTTTTATGGGAATTAAGTTAGGGTCAAGATTATAGGATTTCACATATGATTAACGACCTATAGCTTTTAGTGTAAGTTGAGATATGCCCGCTCTTTGTTTATAAACAAAGCGGTTAGAGCACTATAAAAGTGGTGGACGGATGTTTGTTTAAATAGACATTTAGCGAGATTATTTACGGGCGTCGCTCCCGTCGGTTGATCGGTAGAACTGCTGACTATCAACGTGATGGTTCTAGGCTCAATCCTCGGCTTGGTAGAGGTGCTAGTCTAGCAGCTCTGATGAGTTGTGATACAACGAAATAGGACTGTATGTCGGTGACTACAAATAAATAAATATATATATATATATATATATATATATATATATATATATATATATATATATATATATATGGGATTATAGTTTCAACAGTACCAAATTGCAGAAATTGATTTTTTAAAACTCCTTTTCACCTCAAACAGAGCATATTGTCACTTGGAACATAAACGGGCTACTAATTGGGATTGTGTCTAACAGAGGAGTTGAGCAGCGAGATGTATTTTTACATTACAGTTAAACTTCTTCAGGTTAGTACAGTCAAGGAGTAGGAAACAGGACAGTAATTCAAAAGTCGAACCGTCCAAGGGAAGAAACTATTAGACATCGGGATACAACACGGTAGCGATGTGATGGAGTTTTGCCGATGATGCAGGACCTATTATATTTGAAACATTTTGGATCCTGTCTGAGAGTGTAAGACTAGAGGTAACTGCACCAGTTCAGATGTGGCAACAATATGTGAATGGACATCTTGAATAGGTTGCTCCCTATAAATATGGCTCCTACCATAGTAGCTGCTTACCATCTGCCTTACTTGGGATGAACAACAGTAAACATGTTTTTTCTGTTTGTACCGCACTGCCATGCCATCACACAAAGACATTTTAACTCGTAGATGCCAAGGCAGTGAAGTTCGACTTAAAGAGAATATCTGAATGACCTTGTTTTATCTCCAGAGACATTAGATAACATCTGAAAAGACTTTGTGATGAGTAGTTTATCGTGAAGCAAGGGTTGCAGAAACCTGATCACATTCGCCATGATTTCGCAATACTGAAGTCTTCAGGAAGACACAAAAATTAGAAGCAATGCTGAAATAAGCCGAGAACGATTGATGCAATTTCAAAGGTTTCTTTCAAAGTTCACTGCACTGACAAGTCTTTAAGATCTAGTCTATCCTACTATTTAACTAGAAGCTAGAATGAGAAATGCATTCATAATTTAGTAAGGGTATTAGAGAAAATGTTTCTACGGTTATTTCTACTTATATATTTACAGCAACTTGTATTCCAAAATGGTCACCCATCTAAGTATTTAGCAGAATCCTTATTCTCATCCTCCCCCTTCTCATCATTTGTTTTATGTTAACATGCAATAGACGTCTCTAGCAAATTGACTTTCAACCTAACCTATCTCTTGTTTATCCACTCCTTGTGGTTAATGACACAGACTGACAACCTGGGTCTTCCAAGTTCGAATCCAATTTGTTCCATTAAAAAAATCACTTTCACCTAAGGATGTTGGCACTCTTTAATCGTGGTCCCTCCTGTAAGCAAGAATTCAGACTAGAAAAATATCGGTGAAACCAATGCCAACAATAGAATCTTCAGATTCAGATTCAGATTCAGATTCAGATGATGATGATGATGATCCACTCTTTGTCTCAACTTCATTGTTTTCACGTCCTCCCATGTTTTCCTTGGACTTCTTCTGCAAATGGACCCTGCTACCTCAGCTGTTCTACATCTACTAGACCAATAATTCTCATCCATTCTTTCAACAGGGCCATATCATCGAAGTCTCCTGTTCAACTTAAAGAAGATTGTAAAGTGGCGCAGTCAATAGAGACGTTGAATCTCTACGGTTCCAGGTGAGAATTGTCTGGAGATAGTGATTTCAATCCTACCTAAAGCCGGCCAGAGGCTTATTTGGCCAAAACGTGGTGAAACAACTAAGAAAAGATGAGGATAATAGTCCGCAATAAACAAAATTAATAAATAATACTCATTTCAATAATGAATTCCAATTGAAAATATTTATAGTCTAGCCTAACTTTAGTCATGTTATTGTTCTTTAAATTAAATCATTACTCTGGTCTCTTTTAGATAATTTTCTTTTCTCTAAGTAGTTTTTTCCTTTACTTTAAATAACTTCTCTCTAATTCTATAAATAATTTCTCCTTTTCTTTTTAACACGAAGACATCCCTATATATATTTTCTTTTTTACTTATTCATCCATTAGATAAACAAATATTAATTTCAAAACAAAATTTTAAAGTTTTCGAATGTGTGTGTTATTTTGTTTTAAGAAAATTTTCCTTACACATTTACTGAATTCAAATTATACAAACACAAAATTTTAATGCAAAATAGAAGTTTTCGTAACTAATCACTAGGGCTATGACAACAGAATATTCTTATCATTGTTTTGGCTCTCGAGTATATATCCGACACAGTTAAACGCAGTTATTCAACCGAGAACCACATCACTGTATAAAAGCATAGAATATATCAACGGATACACAGTCGAGAGTTAAAACAATGAAAGGAGTATGCTGTTGTCCTAGCCTACTAATAAAATAAAATAATAATAATCATTCAATTTTAGTAAACAAATATTAATTTCAAATGACACTTTTTAAATAATTTGTCTCTCTTACTAAAATACACATTTTTCGGTATTTTTTACGTTAACTACAACTCACCATTCACATTTTTATAAATTTTCGGGTATGCTGACAACGAATATCACAGTTAAATTTGTGGCTGATAAGTAGTTTACCAGAAATTAAAACATTTGTTATCCAACATAAAAGCTACTGTAATCCTTGGCAGACAATTTTTTCACAACCGAGGAATTAGTAAGGTGCATGTGTAACGGCCTTCCAATTAAACACCCCCAACATCCCCATGTTAAGAACGATTTTCGGAATAAACACCTCCAACCTCCCTATGTTAAGAAAAGCTTTCGGAATAAATAGTGAAAAAATATTTGCTTTGTCGTCTGCTTCAGTTACACACATGTGCAGTACAATTACTTGTAGCGGAACCTCGTCATAGCCTGGTCATAAAATATGCTTAAATAAAATATTTTAATTAATGCAGATTTCGTATTTATTATTGTAAAGTCAATACTTTATTGATTATCATATTGGATCCAAATATGTAATAGTGATTTCAAAAGTAAAAAAAAAAAATGACTTGCGTGCCTTGAGCTAGAATTGAAATCAAAACATTTAGTGCTCCAGCCATAGTAGTTATCATTTGAGTTATTGTCAAATGGATAAGAAAACGGTAAAATTTCATCGCTTTCAATGCATAAATGTATATTTGCGCATGTGTAAAAGAGCACTTAATTTTACTTGCGCTTGCCAAGTGTCAATTTCTTTTCAATTTTTACCTCTTAGCAGCTATTTTTACCGGCTAAAGATCAAATCTAATTTGTTCCATCGGTCCCAATCCTCTATATATCAAGTTTCAAGTCTGTAGACCAAAAATTGAAAGAGAAGTTTGGTAGTGACCGTTCCCCAGACGGACAGAAACGGTCGCTTATATATACTAGCAGGGAGACCCGACGTTGCCCGGTATCGAATGAGGATCAATGAATTTTCAACACTCCCAACACTTTTATTGTCATCAAAATTAGTAAAATCGTTCATTCTGTAAATCAAATTGATTGATTGCTTG